>NW_020653852.1:11970353-12012243 GCF_003589595.1 Hyposmocoma kahamanoa | reverse complement strand
TATATTCAAATTTATAATATCATTACGAATTTCTAATCATCTATTCATTAATGGATCCAATTCCGGATTTTGGATCCGTTTGACTAAAACTCAAGTCCGGAGAGCAGAGGCAAGAATTATCGTCTACATTAAGCAAAGATTACAAAATGGTCGTATTCGTAACCAAGAACAAAATGAATAAATAAATATCTGAAATTACGGAGTACAAAAGCTTCACTACATTTTTCTTTATATTTAGAAAGATTACGTCGGCGTTTTCTATTCAGAGCTCAATCGTTCGGGAAAAATAATTTTTACTCAACGTGAGTTGGATAAACTACAGGATTACAGCTTTGCGTAAATACATTTATAAATGTGCAAATTGAAGCACTTCCGAACTCCATTTGATGATAATAATTTGCATTTAATTTTATAATATTGAATTATTTGTATGAATTAAAAATCGTACTCAGTCAACACAAAGAGCATGATATTCAGAATTCCGTTCATGAATTTACAAAGATTCATTCATGAAATAAATACATTTCGATATATTTATTTCAATAAAAATGACACTGAATTGCAAGCATTTGAAAACATTACTTTTAAATAAAATAAGTCCTGCAGTAGGTTTGTTTATTGACGTTATTGCAATGCCATTTTAAATCTCTAGAGCCAAGTGTTAAGTATTTTGTTTTTGGTTTTTACATTTATAGTTAACATAAACCATACGCTAGGTATGCAGCAAAACGATGTGTACGGTCTGTGTCATTGACTTACAATTATATGGACGTCGGGTCCGCGCTAAAAAGTGTCCGCACTTGTAAGGCGCTAAATTCGTATATAGAGCGTGACACTCCGCTTTAGTCTTCATTTGTTCTACGGACAGCGCGATACTGCGATGACATAACAATTTAAATTTCGAATAGGTTGACTTGGGACATTTTTTTCGTGGTTTTTGTATTAGACCCGTCGTCCATTTATTTGTAAGTCAATTTTCTGTGTGTACAATTGTAGGCCGTCCAATAAAAGTCGTCTTCTCTCGTCAGGAGTTTATGCAAGCCTGCCTTCGTCGTCTTTTGTTCAAAAGAACGTCGGTCTAATTTTGAATCTCTCTCTCAATCTGTCAGTCTAGTCAGTTTGTCTTTGTGGCCAGTCAGTCCGCTGGTTACCCATGGAGACTGGACGCTGTAACTGTGACGCGTCTAGCCTCTGAGCTTTTATGAAATTTTCAACTATGCAACTCTTTTCTCATAGAGTATTCTCTTCATTCTCGTCGTTCTGCTCTAATATAAGACCGCATGGCACATCCCAGTAGTATTGCTGTAATACTAAACACGTGTTCTCTATTGGAACGTAACTTATTTGATTATTATTGAAGCAGACCATATACATATATCTATGGAGCACTGAGTGATTATATAGCAATGCTAAAAATTCGTTTTTCGTAGTAATTCGTAGCAGTAGAACTTCTTGTGAAAGAGAACGTCCAGGGAGGTGCTACCACTTTACCTATTTCTACCTCCAAGTAGGAATGTGAACATTACCTCGTCCCATTTTTGAAGAGTAAGGGTGCTGGTGAAATTACAAGCACTTGAGACTTGTCAAACTATACGTCAAAGTGACCGGCGCAGTGTCAGTGCCTCTCGTATCTCTGCGATTTAAAGCTCCGAGTGGTACTACAACTGCTATGGACATGCGTGTCGCTTACCACCAGACTTACGACTTGTTCGTCCCGTCACTTGGAATCATATAAAAAAAAACTATTTTTGAGATGTAAATCATTCAGCAGTCAGCTAACAGTCAACCGTGACTATGTGACCTATAAAGAACCCGAAATATTAGAAAATACAAATATACACGATTTAGTCCAGGAAAAATATTTTGTTTTTCAATATGTAGTAGCCGTGTAAATCTAAGAGCTTAAATGAAATGTTTATTTATAGCACAATAATAAAAAAAAAGAGGTAAAAAGAACAGGAATGTACGAAAATGTGATAATGTTAATTGTATATATAGGTAAATACGATAAAGATAAATAAAACACAAACCAAACTATAGATTGATAACAACCTTGATACTGCTTTAGGTATAATTTGATATAAAAGTAACACATATAACAAACAATTCCGAAATAGAATCTATAACGCTTCATTGTTAATGATAACTACACACTCGAGGGGATAAGTCTTAAGAGCGAAATAATGGAAATTATTGGATGCGAAAGTCTCATCAAATGGAGCCGATGGGAATGTATTCATAGAATGGGAATTTATTAATGACAATTTGAGCTCTGATTTATTTTCGAACTATTTGCAGAAATAGGATAATTTGTGATGTGCTTGTTATTTATCTATTATCATTCATTATTAGAATGTGGGAAATACATCCTAAGCCCCTGATAACCAGAAATAATACGTATAAAGCAACTGTAGGTGAAAAACACACATCGCTTTGTTATTAATATATATTATAAATATCTCTATTCATACGCAATATCTTTCTGTGGTATTAGTAGGTAGTTGGCAGTTTTAGTAACTGTAGAGCCCCTTGTGAATGAGTTCGTCCAGGTAAGTACTACCTTACCTGCTTCTGCCGCAAAGCGGTAATATACACGTATTTTATTGGATTATTATTGCTGTAGAACTTCTTGTGAAAGAGTATATCTAGAGAGGTACTGCTACTTTACCTATTTCTGCCGCCAAGCAGGGGTATGAACATTACCGCATTTCAGTTTTGAAGAATAAGAGTACTGGTGAAATTACAGGCACATGGGACTTGTCAACTTACGTCTCAAGGTGATGAGCGCAATGCAGTGTCCCGATCTTTTGCAATTAAAAGCTCTGAGCGGCATTGCAACTGTTATGGACAGGCGAGTCGCTTACCGCCAAATGCACGATTTGTTTGTCCCATGTCGGTGGGAGACAGGCATGATGATATGTATATATGTCATCTATTCATATAAACATTTGTTATGGTTATGGAAAATGCTCCCAAATCTAGAAGATTCTCACAAGGTAAGCTCTAAATCTTTGCAAGACAATATAACTTTCGAGGCATACGCTACCATAGCGCAGCTGAGAAGAGCATGCATAATCAGCCAATAATAGTATTTCATTTATTTGATTGGTTGCTCCAATTGCTCCTACATATACCTTCTTCACTCCACTTTGAGAGGCAATAGGCAAAAAATTCCGTACATAACGTATTTTATTTTTTTACTGTAAGCGATACAGCGGTAAAGTGGTTACCGACTTGTCAATTTATGTCTCAGGTGACGGGCGCAGTAGCAGCTCCCCTCAGATCTTTCCGATTTAAAGCTCCGAGTGGCACTGCAACTGTTATGGACAGACATGTAGTTTAATATCAGGCGCATGACTTGGTCGTACCGTCATTATATGTTACAAAAAAAATTATTAAGTTTTCTACGCGTTGAAATGGTAATGAGTTCCTGGAACAGACAAATTTCAAATTAGACGCGACTATCGCGCGTCTCTAACGCTTCAGTAATCTTTAGTTCACTTATTATGACTGCAGTGACTCCCGCGTGTCACGACGGTCGCGATGTATACATAAATCTTACAATATTTAGAAGCTAAATACATATAACATTTTATGAAAATTAGTAGTGATGCGGTTGCAGCACCACAGTGGTGCCACTGCAGCGCCATTAGCGTCTAATTTGATGAAGCCCTCATGGTGATGTTCCACTGGCGAAACGAGACGAGACGAGAATTCAAATTTGTATGGCAAAATTTGCATTCTCTTCGCATCTTCGGTGGAAATGGTCTGGATTGGCGAGGTTGGGGGAGGCGAGAACTGATGTATTTGTTGATGTGATATTGAACCGTATTGCTGCCTACGTAGAGTAATGTGCCGAAAAATTGTACCAAGGAAGCAAGAGGTTTTGAAAAATATTAGTTACTGTGCAAAACCACATAACCCAGTGGTTCCCAATTCGCAAACCATTCTTCATTTCCTTATAACTTGTTTGCGTAGCGAAGTACACAATATGTCTTCAATTATAACGTAGCATAATATAATACAGTCAAGGTCAAAGCCAAAGTCAAAGATTATTTATTCCATAGGTAAAATAAATTTACACTTGAAAACGTCACATTTAAGCTACTGCTCGTTCACTACGCTGGCCTCCCTGAGAAGAACGAGCAAGAAACTCTAGGGATTACTCTTTTCAAATAAACTTAAATGCTATGGAATACATTTTGAATCAAATTTGTGTGGATTCTGGAGCCGTGTCGTCTTTCCATACATCTTTATCTAACACGTAGTCTTCAATTTTGTAATATGATTTTTCGATCAAAATATTTTTAATGTAGTTTTTAAACCTAGGAAATGATAATCTAAATATATGCTCCAGAATCTTATTGTAAAAACATATATATTTCCCCATAAAAAAGTTGTTTACCTTGGTTAAACGAAATCGTGGTACCATGAGTTTGGACTTAGCTCTAAAGTTAATATTATGGATATCTTCTTTCTTATTGAAATTGTGTATATTTTTACGGGCATATAAAATATTTGAGTAAATGTACTGTGATGCCACAGTCATGATACCAGTCTCCTTAAACTTTTCTCTGAGAGAAACCCGAGAACCTAGACGATACACAGAACGAATCGCTCGCTTTTGCAATACAAATATGGTTTGAATATCTGCCGCTTTACCCCACATGAGAATCCCGTTGGACATTATACTATGGAAGTAACTAAAGTAAACTAGTCTAGCAGTACTAACATCGGTAAGCTCACGTATTCTGCGGACTGTGTATGCAGCGGAGCTTAATCTGCTGGCCAGGGAAGATGTATGTGGAAACCATTGAAGTTTACTATCTAAGGTCACTCCCAAGAAGACTGCTTTATTAACAAAGTCTAACTTTTCTCTGTTTATTTCTATGC
The DNA here is from genome assembly GCF_003589595.1 of Hyposmocoma kahamanoa. Classification (NCBI taxonomy): domain Eukaryota; kingdom Metazoa; phylum Arthropoda; class Insecta; order Lepidoptera; family Cosmopterigidae; genus Hyposmocoma; species Hyposmocoma kahamanoa. The sequence goes on along the minus strand of NW_020653852.1, from coordinate 12,007,350 downwards.
TTGGACTAGTCGATTTTACGTTAGGTAATTCAAATTTAACACATTTTGTCTTCTTGGCATTAAGCAATAAATTGTTAGCATTAAACCAATAAACTACCTTAGGGAGGGTATCATTAATACGGTCATAGTTAATGTCATGTCTGTCTGTTTTAAAAATCAAGGATGTGTCATCAGCAAACAACACTATTTCGCAATGGTCCTTAACAAAGAATGACAGATCATTGATATAAATTAGAAATAAGTAAGGTCCAAGTATTGAGCCCTGCGGAACACCCATTTTTAACGGAGAACCCAAAGAAGCCACTCCATTTATGTCTACTTTCTGAATTCTACCGTTGAGATATGACGAGTCGCCTTGCCATTTACACCGTAATGTTCCAGCTTCCTAATAAGAGTAATATGATCAACGCAATCAAATGCCTTTGAGAGGTCACAGAAAACACCAATAGCGTTCTGGGACCTTTCCCAAGCATTCAGCAGTCTAGTATATACAGTATATACAGTCTTTAGCTTTTTCCTTTAATTAAATTTCCTGAACATTTGTACAATTAAGCGTTATTTATTAGGTTATATTTTCAATCTTGTAATTGCCAAAGGAACTCTTAATTATTTTCCGTTATCAGTTCTTCATTCACTGGTGTCATTAAATACATGTTTTGTATGCCAGTTTCAAAATTACATGAAAGTTTTTGATCCATCAAACATTGTTTAAGCTTATGGAATTATGTGTCCGGGAGTGTATAATGTAACCTCGCTATCATGGAAAACGAAAAACATTAATTTGAATAATAATGAGTAATATGTTAAATGTGAAGTAAATAACACCTACTAAACCTACATATAAAGTAAACGTATGCCGAGGGCTTTAATGGCCGGAACATTTGTAATTGCTATTCCGCCCTTGTGGCATACAATACTTTTCGTCACACTTAGAACGAAGAGTAGACTTGAATACTGTATTAGGTTATTCAAAATATACATATGTATAATATGTATTTATTATTATTATATAACGTGCATTTTTTAATTTATATTTATCTTGTTCTTTGTCCTGACTAGGAGGATCGGCCCTCCTCCGTCCGCGCGTGTTAGAAAAATCATATTTGTGTCTATGATTTTTGTGACTATTTACTAGATTCTATTATAAAGATGCTAAACTTCTATGAAATTCAAAAGCATAATTTTAGTTTAAGCCAAATTTATTTCCATTAGAGGGTAGAATAAAATGAGATGTACATAGTAAAAATTTTTTGCGAACCAATTTTAAAAACAAAATGAAAAGCAGTACTTTGAAAAACAGGACTCTTTAATTTATAAAGTTGGTGCAAAGCAATAATGTTTGTAATTTAGTAGTAGTAAAAAAATAATTTAAGAGTAACAGTATAAACGAAGTAAAAGAAATAGCACTTCTAAAAGGATGGATTTAACGTAGTTAATACAGAATTACAACTGTGCTAGTAAAAATACATTAATTAAAATGGACAAGTTAAAACAACAAGTACTTACTTATAAAGGATTGCAAGACTAGTCACACATTTAGTTACATAAACTATGCCAAAGCATAGTAGCAATAATTTACATTATACAGTACTAAGGTGGAAAGTAAAAACTTCTAGAATATTTTAATTAGTATAGCAATTATTTATCAACGTCGTAGTTATCTTAATTTACCAAATATCATTAATTTTATAAACCATAATATAATAGTCAAAAATGGAAGTTGATCAAAAAGAAACCTCTCAAAATGCAATGGTGAAACTATTAAAGATAAATTGTGATGTACTCCAGACGATCATTATTAATCAAACAAGAATTATGAAACCATTAAAATGAATATTATGTATTTTAGGAAAGTAACCTTATTTCACAAGTTACGTTTAAAATAAGCGACTTACAGAGGCACCTTTATTTTTTTTACGAGAATTCTAGTGGCCATACTTATAAATTATACATGGAATTTTAGATGGCGTTATTTAACGCCCAATTATATTGACAATAAAATAAAAATACTATCCCACCACTCCGAGCGTCTTTGCGTAAACTCAGGGTCTACACCATGTCTACACCCATAGTCTTCAAGTCTCTCTGTATGATTCCAATCCAAGGGTCTACCTGGTTGTCTATTGGCGGTGTCAGTATCTAACGCCCAGATTTTTTTGGTCATACGGCTACCGTTCCTACGCATTGCGTGGCCATACCAACGTAATCGGTTTTCCTTATGCTTTTCCTGTATAGGTGCTTTAAATGTCCCTCGGTTGTACTTGTTTCTGATTTGTTTCAGTGTAGGTTCGTAATGTCAAAAAAGCGGGCTTACTTCATATAGCACTGTCTCACTACGATTCATTCATTGTAGGTCCTAAACTGAATCGTAATAAGAGTTCATGGTAAGGCACTTTAAATTGTACACTGGGCAACCCCTAAACTAAACGAAAAAAAAGACTTTTACTATTTTTTTTTATCGGCTCTCCAGCAGTGCCACCAGACGTGTAAATCACAGTTTAGGTTACAATGAAACTGTCATATAACTTTCTAAATAAATAAAGATACGTATACAAATAAATCATTTGCTATTTCAAAAATCTAATTTTAAGATATGAAAGAAAGTTTAATTTTCTATGTTATTAGAATGGTTAAAATGTAATGAATCTATATGGCAGGAGAATATGAAACATAAGTTTGCCTCCTTTCTTATTTTTTCACGTGGAAGAAACGCGTGGGCGAAATAGTACCTATTGTTCTTGTCATGCGCTGTCACTACCAGTCATTTGACGTACCTATTCATTTACCCGGTTCATTTACGTCAAACAAATATTTTGCATTAGTTTTGAAACCTTTTATCTCCTTTATCGACTTACTGAAGAAAATGCTCGCGATATTTGACATGGACCATTTTGACAATAAATCCCGGAATAGAGGTTGCATTTTTTTTAATAAGTGCACATTTCATCTCCATCTCACCTGATGGAAAGTGACGATGAGATTGACGATGGAGCATGCACACCTAAATAATACCTATTCACTCTCTCCTCGAAAAAGTCCAAGTTATACCCTTCAGGAAATTAATCTGCAAGTAGGGAATTCCACTCCATAGCCGTTCGCCGTATAAATGTGAAAGACAACATAGAGGTGAAATCCCAGCCGGCGTCTATTCGCCCAATATGCAATTCAATTTGTGCAATTCCATCCACACTCTCCATGATATATCCTGTAGAATACCCATAAGTAGACAACTTTACGGCAGTGTTCAATGCTCTGCAGTTTCGCCTCTACATACGAGTCACCTATAAGCCTCTTGGCGTACTTTTTAACTTTATTCAGGGTTTATATTTAGCGGAACCATCCCATAGGTGGCAGCAGTACTGCACCGGACCGGACCTGATACAGCTGTAGCAACTGTCCCGACCATAGATTTAGTATATAGGTACCCATAGATTGGTAATGCAAGTGAAAGAGAGTTAGTATACACGTATGTTAGAACGAGATGGGTAGACGAGACCACTTCATTATAAGCTATGAGGCTATATGAACCTAGGGTCAGCTGACAACGAAACAAATTTCGTTTATTTTTGAAAAATAATTGGTTTTAAAATGTGAAATAGTGTTAAACGGACGTTTATTAGTCATTGTAAAGTTTTCAGTGTCCGGATGTAACTTATCTAAAAAGGAAAACTCGCAGAATTGTACATTTCACATGTAAGTACTATTTAAATTTTTAGCTGTCTAAAAGCACTACCACAAAAGTTTTTTATTCAAATATATCCGTAAAATTATACCATTCAAGTGCATTAATAACCCAAATGTATACGAATTCAATTAAAAAATATATCAAATACGTGAATTTCTGAAATTCATAACCCCACTTTCATAGAGATTGACGCAATCGATAATATGTTATCGAGATGTCATTAACTGAAAAAAAGAAAGGCAAATGCGTGACTTGCATACAGCCGAAATCATCTTCATACTTAATTGTTTTTTATTTATTGAATCAGAAATTTCTGGATTTAGTACTTTATATTTAATTAATATTGCATTAGTACATTATATTTTGTTTACATTAAAACGAAAATTTCTTTTAATAGCATAGTTGAGGCACCCATTTTTTATGTTAATTATTGTTGTTGATTCAGATTTCCTCAAAACATTAAAGTACGACAGAAATGGCTTATAAAGCTAAAGAAAGAAGACTTTTGTTAGCTTCGATGTCCACTGGTGGCGCCACCGCCATCCGCACATGAAGCCCTCGACCAATAGTGTATTTGTAATTATATTACAAATACATTTAATAAATATAACTAGAAATTATTGTAAATAAAATGATAAATAATTATTAATTTCTCACAATCCTAGAATTACTAATTAGAAATGTATTTATGTGAAATAATTATACAACGCCACTTAGTTCAAGATACTACTAGAATTAAATTAAAACTTCCTCTTAAAATTTACATTCTTGTTTAGAACTGATAGCTTGATGATAGTTTGATGCTGTGTTCGATTTATTATTAATTCCAAATAGCTTTTCAATACGTAGTTTCTCATCTATGTACAAAGATTTTGAATTCTAGTATCTAATTGATTTTTGGAGAGGAATAAGTATAAATACGAGTTGGCGCCATTGTAACAACACATTATCGTATCAATTATTAATAGGGTGAAACTCTGCCCGAATAAATACCAAAATAACGACATTTTATTTTCATTTCGCTTGTCCGCCATCCTGTACTGCTTTCGTTACACTTTCCAAAAAGTTTTCAAAAATATGCAGCAAACAAACACTTTGAGGAAAAATGCTTTTAAATAAAACGCCTTTAGAGGCAAGCAAAGAGTAAAGCTACGTTCTGGTTCTGTACCCACATTATTCATGCGGTATGTCTTACAATTAATTGATTTTTGTGTAGCACTACTCTCATCAACAAGAAATCAGCGATTTATTGTTGTTAGAGTTTTGTTCTGTTCCAAAATACGATACTGATTTTTTTCAAATTTGGTACACATATTCATTTGTGTGACCAAAACGTGCAACGTAAATAAATTAATTCTAAATTTTTAAGTCACTATTGGGAGGGAAAGTTCTTAAGAATATATATTTTTTGTAATTATGAAATATAAATATTTTTAAGTTGTTTAAGAAAATAGACAAAAATTGATCATTCTACCCTTTATGTTCGAAACTACAGAGCCTAAAGTTTTGAAAAAATACAGAAATTGTCTTTAAATTTCCTACTATTGCGCGAATAAACATATATTTGCTGTTGGAATCTATTGGAGAACATATTCTTCAACTACAATGTTAAGTTTGTACCGAAACCTCTCCGCGCGAGTTGAACTCGCACTTGGCCGGTTTTTTGATTCTATTACTTATCTGCAAATTCATTGCTGTGATGCACTTCTATGTTATCATATCATACAATAATTATAATAGTTATATTTGTTTGTAGGTTGCGGTCGTCAGCTTGGTTCGTGGCCTCCATACTATCGCGCCGTAACTGATCATGGGTCTTATCACCATTTTGTAGAGCCATAGTGTTATCTTGGGTGAAAGTCCCCATTGTTTACCTACCATCCTGTGGCACTACCAGAAGGTGATAGTAGCTTTCTTAATTTTCTATTGAATCATTAATTAACTAGTTAATTAACGTCTCGGTATTTTGCGTTAAGACATTTTGGTGAATACAACGAAGTGAAATGCCGGTATAATATGTTAATCGATATTAAAGTTAAATCAGTGGATGGCGCAACACTATTTATCTTGCACACATGCACATTATACGCACACAGATGTATTTTTGTTTTGGTCTCGTCTCCAATACGTCAGGGCCAATCTATGGATATACTAAATCTATGGTCCCGACCTTATCATTAATTTTTAATTATATTGGGTTGTTATTATATACAAAGATCGAACAACACAAATAAAAATTCTTTCCATCTGACTGGATTCCAACCAGTGCCTTTTGAATATTATAGAATAGAAACCATTTATTGTAACGCCACAATATAAAAAAAAACACAAAAACAAAGACTAATATAACTAGAACAGAAATAACACAAAGAACAGCATAAAAACATTTCAACAACAAGTTACATAATACTATAGTGACATGTGTGCGGCTGTGGCGTGTACAAAAGGATCCCATTCAGCTACAGTCACAACCAAGGCTAGGTTGTGACGCTGGTTTTCAATGGGCCCTAGCCGAGTGAGTGAAAGTGACGGACGTATGCGTTTTGCTATGTGTCTTTTGGTCGTCGTACTTGTTCTTAGTCACCTGAGCAACAGACCAAGTCCATAAATAAATATTGTGTTGCCACATGCGTGTGAGATAAAACAAAAACATGAAAAAAAATTAAATGTATAATCTAAAATTAAAAGTAAAATTACATTACCTATGCATATACATATTGATTACTCACATTAAAGATTATTTATTATTGGGTTATTATAAGTAGAGTTCGTCCATGAGAGTACTGCCACTTTGCCTATTTCTGCCGCCAAGCAGTACTGGGTGCATTACTCCGGTTTTAAGGGTGCTGGTGAAATTACAGGCACAGCAGCTCAGGGCGACGGGCGCAGGGTGACGAGTGCCGCTCAGATCTTTGCTATTTAAAGCTCTGAGCGACACTACAACTGTTATGGACAGGCGTAGTGCTTACTCTTGTTCATCCCACCGCTTGGTTTTACAAAAAAAATGTAAAGTTTCCTATTGTGTTACGGAATGAAGCTAATACTGACAATGTTTACATTGTAGCAAACATTAAACACGATAATGCGAAATCCAATATCATGTTTCATAAATAATTTGAAAAGTTGATAATATTGAATGTTTCCAAATCCCAAGGCCATGCCCAAGGCGCCTGATATTGGTGAATGTGTTTGGTATCCGAAATCAATGAACAGAAACATCTAGTGTTATTTATTTAATGCATACATTGTAAGTCCCATCGATGCAGAAGTTTATTTATTTTATTTATTTTTTTAACTGGCTCTGTGACCGAACGGTTACCATACTAGACTGCCACGCAGACGTCCTGGGTTCGTGAGAGTCAGAACGACGGGTCTACCTAACGGATCTTGACAAATTTGGTATCAGAAAACGTACCTAATTTGTACTATTTATTACCTTTGTTTAAAAAATTTGTACCTCCGTCAGAACGAAGTTATAGCAATATCAAAGGTACACCCGCCGTATTAACTGTCAATTATGATCACCATCTTATATGATTACCTCGGATTACCAGTATTTATTTAATAACTATAAAAACTTCTTATTCTAAAAATTTGTACCTTATTAGTAAGTACTCTGAAGTAAAGGAAACTTCAGCTCGATCTGCTGGTTAGTTTCTGAGAAATAAGACAAAATATATTGAAATTTCAGAGTGCCATGTGCACCTTAACCAACCCTGACATATTTGATACCAAAAAAATGTACCGAAATTGTGCTATTTAGTACTTATTGTTTTAAAATTTGTACCTCTATCGTAATGAAGTTACAGCGAAATCAAAATTGTAAATATATTCGTTTTTTTTTTATTATTATTTTCCGCCATTTAATTGGGTGGGCAACGGTTTCATGCCAAAAAACCCTTTTTATATGTCAGTATCTTTCCTTGTTTTGATTGAAAAGGTTACAAGTGCGTATCCTTAATATAGTTTATTTCAATGGTCGGAAAAAGTTGTTCCACATATATAGATACATGTACATATTGTGTACAATATAGCTACAAGAAGCGACATAGAGTTGTTAAAATAACCAAGTATTAATTGATTACTTTTTCGAATTGGGGATTTCCAGAAAATGGTTTTACGCATAGTAGGACAAAACTGACCTAGGAAGTCGAAGTTGCATTTTAAACTAATTCTAATGGTGCCATGTAAAAATGCAGTAGATAACTAACCTTTTACTTACACCTACAAAGACTTTTTTTTAGACTTCTTGTTTATATCCAATATCGCTGGAGGATAATTCTCAACTTCTATAAAAAGGATCCGTATTTAAAATCTTTTGTCCTCGTTCTGGACATTCTGGTAAATTACGTTGAAGCACTCAAAAGATCTCACCGCAGGTTCAGGTAAACGGTAATCCGGCAAACTAATTACGATTTCGAAACACGCACAGTTGAAACGCGCTGAAAAGTGAACGGCGGTGCGTCAGTATGCGAACTTAGCCCCGGTACCCACTCACAGAATGGCACGGCGGAGAATTTTTAAATGACGAATAGTAATACACCTTAATGTTATGATATAATACCTAATTGAAATTTGTATTATAACGATCTTAGCTGCGATAAGCTTAGGGACACCGACAGGGAGGCACTCTCAGCAGCCTTCAGGATGTCTCGGCACGATTCCGAAGCTTATTCACCCAAAATGTTCTCCTTCTTGGAATATACTTTTCTTCTTCTTCAGAAAGACTACCACCATGTTTAAATGTTTAACTGGTAAGAAACCAGCTTGCAACGTAACGACTTATCCAAAGAGAGGCTAGACACTAACATGATGTCGTGACGGTATGCTTCGTCATGCCTAAGGATACCGCGGCATAATAATGCTAGCCATGCCTTCCTGCCAATGGGCGCCGGGCCTTAGGAGTAAAACGCAAAAGTCGCTGGTCACCTAAACGTAGCCTTAAGGACTACAATACCCAAACCAAAACAAATTTCCCTGACTTGGTATCATAAAAAAGTCGAACGATCCAAAATCCCAAACAAAATTTATTAAATACTCATTAAAAAACAAAACAATAACATTGTTAACATCCACGTGGATGAAAATAACAAAAGGGGCTTCTCAAATTTTGTAACAAAATAACTCGTTCAGTCTGAAGTAAATTACTCAAAAGTAATGACCAATACCAAGCCTTTGTTAATTGTAAATACCGTCGTTTTGTTTGCAATCCATTGTAGGGGGTAAAGTAGTTGAACGTCTGCCAAAGTCAACATTTAGTAGGCAGTTATTAAGTAAATAGGTTTGGATGTTTCCAAGCGGAATACGATCAATAAATATTCTTTTCTACAATGGTCTGGTTGATACTATCTACCTTTGCAGTTAATATGAAGACTCGGAACGACGTAGGCACAACAATTAAAAATGAACATTTAAGGTACAGGTGTAAAAAAATCATGTTATTCTAAGTTGTGTTGTCCTTCCCTATTTGTGTGTTTAAGAACACAACGTACTTTATTTATTCATTTAAACCGACAAGGTATTCTAAGACATCACGATTATGAAGGTGTGCTTAAAAAATTTACAAGTTGTATTATGTGTCTAGATCTAAATTACTATACTACAGCCGTAAAGTCAATTCGTGACACTGGTTTTATCTACAGTTCCACGTGTAAACATGAATTTTTATTGTGCATTTACTTGAAATGAATATCCGACCTAAGGTGAATGGACTAAAAACAAATTGCTGATGTCAAAGGAAGCAAAACAAAATTTAAACGTCAGAAATAAATTTGATTAGTATAATTTTTTCTAAACTTTAAGGACGTTAAACGTTAAATGTTGACTGTTAAATTAAATTAAAATGAAACTTTATAGAATAATAGCGGTTTTTTTGAGGATTGGAATATCCGCTTCGAATGTAAACAATGTTATTCATGAAATATTATTACTATCAAAAACTATTTTGTGAATAATGTGAAGCCAACCTTTACCTTAATTATGTTAACCACGCGTCTCTTGCTCTTAATTACCCCATATACGGGACGATTTACCTTCACGATCTGTCATTTCAAAGTGATCGAAACGAGAAATCAAAATGTATATTTGTCTTTAACGATTAACTTGGATGCCAGGGGAGTACCGACGGATCGAAACGAGGAATCGTCTGTATACGGAAACCTTTACGAGCAGAATCGTATGTGTTACGTCTGTAGATGCAATACAATTACAAAGAACATAGAAAGCGAAAGCAAACATCCTAGATATGGTGCGGATATTAAGTAGCTACCTAATATTTCTGTCCTATTTATCATGCCTAACGTAATTGACTTTTTAGCGAAAGTGAGTTATTGGCATATCTGTTGGACCAACAAAACGAGATCTACAAATCCCCGTAATCGGTTTTTTTTATATCTTATTTAATTCCAGTTTTATTGTTAAGCACAATCAGCGTAATTGAAACTGAATTAATACTAGCATAAAAAACTTTTGGTGCCAATTAGAGGAGGGCGTTTAAACTAAAAGTAAATTTAAGCGTTAGTCAGTTCAATACTCAACTATTTGATTTTTTACAATGTGCTTATGTTTCAAGTCTCGCCATCTATGTTTTCTAAACAAAATAATTCCTCAATGTGTATAATTTTATAAATAAACATAAAACACGTGTTTTCGAAATCTTAAAATCTTTAGTAGTCTATACCTGCTTTTCGCTATCAACACAACGTTGCAAGCTTTTTTTAACATATAAAAGACTACGCTTAAAGGTTTGTCTAAGCAATTTTTTAAGCTTCGAACTAAAAAGCGTAAGCGTTTAGAAAAGCTCGCTTTTTGATAAAAAGCACAACATTTCAACGTTTAAAAAAATAAGTAGTTTTCCCATCTCTAGTGCCAACATTTCGAAATTTATGAAACGCAAACACGTTACTTATAACAAGGAGAACAAATTTCATGATCGTAAATCCACGACGTTCTAAACACAGCTTAAATCGGGCCTAGCGAATAAGAGGTGCTATATTCAGAGCATTGGCAAGGTGACATTACATAATTGTTTGTTCCAGGTGTGCACAATCGGCGTGATAGCCAACACGATGAATATAGCTGTGTTAACCCGACGCGATATGGCCGCGGCACCAATCAATCGACTCCTCAAGTGGCTCGCCGTCGCCGACGTCTTTGTTATGGTGGAATATGTCCCGTTTGCCATTTATAAATATTTGGTGAGTGTCTTTGTGAAGTTGAACTTGTATCTAAGGTTAGTAATATAGGTATAAATACCTAAAACAGAACCGACGTTGTGTTGTCATTTTGAACTGCTAGTGACGATCATGATGAGTTTAAAAGGAGGACCTTTTTTGACCCCGGGGGAATCTGATTACAGATACAGGTATAAGAGGTATAGGGACTGGGCTGACCCCTGGATGGGAGCAGCCCGACCGCACCAAATCCCCAAGGGTCTTCCCCCTCTCCGCTGTAGGTGGAAGTACGGGTACGTTATTGCTCGTCTGCGCCTCCACCAGAGGGCTAGTCGCACCCAGCACAGCCCCTCCCCGAGTAGGAAGACCCATCGGACCCCGACTTCAAATGTAGAGTTTCTTGTAAAAGAATTCGTCCAGAGAAGTACTGCCACCTTATCTACTTCTACCATCAAGCAGTAATGTGTGCATTACAGCATTACGGTTTTGAAAGGTGGTGGTGAAATTACAGGCAAATGGGACTAGTCAACTTATGTCTCAAGGTGACGAGCACAGTGGCAATGTCCCTCAGATCTTTACGATTTAAAGCTGTAAGTGGCACTGCAACTGCTAAGGACAGGCGTGTCACTTGACATCAGGCACACGACATATTTGTCCCGTCACTTGGTATATAAAAAAACAATTCTAATGACAACAGTAGAATAATTTCCCCTTGTTAAACAAATAAGTAATTTTTATAAGGAAAAAATTGATTCCGCAAAACTATAGTATTTTCATACATTTGGTCAATCTTTCGTGATTAATTTAAACAATAAAAACATCAAATTAGATTAGCTTTTTAAATTTCTGCCAAAGCTTCTGCTTTTTGTTCCAATAAGTTCATATTATTTAGTCTTGTTCTTTCCAATCCATAAATCGCACATCAACCAAATACTGTCGTAAATCAAAATTGCGGAATTGAAAAAACCATTAAATTAAAATTTAAAAAAATACCGAATAATTTTTTTTGTTAATAATGTGATTATTTTTATTTATACATAATACTTAATTATCCATTTATAAATGAGAATATATTAATTTAATTAATATTTTTTTGTATTTTCAAATCGTGTTCTCTCAATTCTACAATTTTGAGTTACGACGGTATTTGGTTTCGACTATGAAATGTTGTTGATAGCCTCCATAGGTCAAACGTAATAGCCTATTGGTTCGTGAGTAATAGGTTAGTTATGGAAGATTTTGACCAACAAAAACCTTTAAGCTCCTCGTCCACTTTAATGGATTATGTACCTACATAAATAACTAACATAATAACGATCCCCAACCAATACACTAGGAATAATAGCATAACACTGCCCTCGTAACGAAAAAAGGCACAACTATGCGTACTTTATACAGCAGTTGTGCCTCTATTCGGTAGACACTTTTAAGGTGTATAACGGTTTCCGCATACGTCTCTAGTCTGACAAAGTGATTAAAAGTGGCAATCACAAGATCCAAATTACCATCATTTGACTTTGTACTGGTTAATTCTAGAACCTACTAACCACTTACATCTTAATGTTTACCTATCACGAACTAGAAACATGATTTACAGAGTTTTGTTTCTCCGTAAACCTGTCTGCTTTTATTGAACAAATTCTGTTTCATTTGTCCGAAAGCACGTTACGATTTTTTTCATTACACCTTGCAATATTTTACTATTTTGACACATTGACAACTTATTCGTGTCGCGATTCTCATTTCCCGACAGTTCGTTTGATGTATCGAATTGAACATTTTGTTTTTGTACAGAAAACGATATTCGTAATCGTTTTGTTTTACCTCGGAGTGAATTGTGAGATTGTCACAATAAAATAAATTATCTGTAGTGTTTTGATTCATTTAATTAAATCAAAATGCACTTAATTCTTAATAAAAGATGTATGTTAACACAATAATTTAATATGAGATGAGTTTTACTAAATTAAAAATGAAATAAAAGTTATTATTCAAAAACTCCGATTATTATTTCTAACATATTTTATTCTGAAATGCAAACAAATTCTGTTTTAGCACTCGACCGCGGCACAGTTCCTTCGCTCACTATTTTAGGCTAGTGCAGCTTCTTCATATATTTACATACTTATTTCCCTGGCTCAGCGACCCGAAGTGGGTCTTGGCCTCCGACACCAAAGTACGCCATTTCTGTCGGTCTTGTGCCAATTCCGACCATTCGAACATATTCAGTTCCTTTAGGTTTTTGGCGACTCCATCCTTCCAGCGATATTTCGGACCGCCCACTTTTCATACACTAATCTAACCTAACCTACTAAAAAGGGCGCACCCAAGTTTGACTCTACTCTGTGATTGTACATTTGGATTCCTTTGCTATATAGGTGTTATCCGCTAGAATAATATGTAATATAAAATTAAGATGTATAAACGTATATATATGGATATATGGAGCTAAGAGTTAGAAAGACATTTGAAAGCTTCATTTTTTAAGCTACAGCTCGTTCACTGCGCCGACTTCCCTGAGAAGAACGAGCAAAGAACTCTAGGGATTGCTCTTTTCCAATAAACTTAAATGCTATAGAATACATTTTGAATCATATTCGTGTGGAATGTAGACTCTTGTTGTCTTTCCACCCATTATCTAACACTTAGTCTAGAATTTTGTAATTTGACTTGTCAATTAAAATACTTTTAATTTAAGTTTGAAACTTAGGAACTGGTAATCTTAATATGTGCTTCGGGATCTTATTGTAAAAATATGACATTAAGGATTTTAACTGCTTTAGAAAAATAAATTCACTCGGAGTTTCGTGCTTTTGCGCTCGATTAGGTAGACACTGCAGAGCAAAAATGACGCAAATAGATAACTATTCCATTTACCTTCAAAACGTTAGTTTTGTTACTCACAGTTTGGGAATAATTTCAGTTAAATTAACTTTACTTTTGGCAACATCTATGTTTCATTTGAAAAACGCCATGACATAAAACTGGAAAGCGTTTTTAGCCGCTTTTTCGTTAACGATAATAATGAGATACGGTAATTAGTGTCGCCCAATGAAAGACCAAAACGAGACTAATCCCAGACTGATCTTACTGAAAGGGTCTCGCAAGTCTTGCAATCACCTATTGCTACTAATCAAAGTATCATAATTATTCTTTCATTCTTACAAAAAGTGACAAAGAGGGTTCGTTCGGATTTTAGAACAATGCAACGAAGTAGGTATACATATATATGTAGGTGTAGTGAAGGCCAACCAAACGATCTTACTATAAAATACAAACTTTTTAGGTTTTCGCTATTGTTACACATAGGAAATGAAACTATTTTTTTGGATCTTTGGATTTAAATCGCGTATATTTATTTCTGACTACACTACTGACTTTTTTTATAATATTGACGGGACGAACAATTCGTGCGCCTGATGGTAAACTACACGCCTGTTCAAGACATTTGCAGTGCCACTCAGAGCTTTAAATCGCAAAGATCTGAGGGGCACTGCCACTACACCCTTCACCCTGAAACACAAATTTAAAAGTCCCTTTGTGCCTGTAATTTCACCAGCTCCCTTCTCCTTCAAACCGAAACACAGTAATGCTCATATTACTGCTTGGCGGCAGAAATAGGTAAGGTGCCAGTACTTCCCTGGACGAACTCTTTCACATGGAGCTCTACTGCTGACATACAGTCAGCCATAAGCATTGGACCGGTAAAGGGTCCGAAACGTTGGTTTCAATTTTGCTAATTCCTAATTAGTAGTATTCTCTCCAGGTGCTTCCCGAGAAGCTGGACTTTCCGTACTCCTGGGCGATGTACCTGCTGTTTCACATGCACTTCGCACAAATTCTTCACACCGCCTCCATTTGCCTCACGCTATCACTTGCTATATGGCGATACATTGCTATCAAGTGAGTTAAACAGATCATCTAATAACATACATATTGTAATAACCTACTTACCTCAACTTACCTACATATTTATTTAACAACTTTATTGAGATATCTCGAAATTTCACTAATAGTAAACGAAGAAATGTGCATTTCTTATTCGTCTAATAAATTTTCGCGTTTTGATACGAGATTGCTCGTATCAAAAATTATCATCATCATATGCACGATAAATTTATCATCATCATCATCATGCTTTCGTGACCATATGATCACGGAGGCAGTTGATTAAGTGATTAACCGTCCCGGGCTTGATACATTTATTTCTCTTGAGTTTGGGTGTCCTTTGTGGTTATCAATGTGTGTGTCTATTGCATCCGCGATACAGGGTTTCCTTACTGCATCTCATCTTATGCGTCCTATTGCTGGGCACGGTTCTCCTGTCAGGCGAGGGTTTAAGCGTGAAACTCACGTTCGACGACGACGGGGCGTGTGTAATTCAGTGTATTTACATAGACGACAACACACCACGCACAGGCGCAGGCCACAGTCCGCCACGGTGCGGTTGCCCAATGTTGGGGAATTCACACGTTGTCTGAGGATTGTGAACCTTCTTCATAGTGCAGGTTTTATCACGATATTTTTTTTCACCCGCAAGCTAAATTAAATTAACAGTAAATTTCAAATTAAATTTCGCACATAAATTCCGAAAAGTCAGAGGTGCGAACAAGGATTCCAACCCACGGCTTCGCTTGAGAGGCGCTAGGTCAAACCATTTGTCTACAACGGCTTTTTAACTCTCAATCAATTATAATTAAGAGTAATTTTATTTCGCAAACCAATCACCACTCGGCTAAAGTGCTTTGTTTTGGGAACAGTCCCAGCTAAAAGATAATAAATTTATGTAAGGGAGTTAAACTCCGTAATTGTAACTCTGTCGAAATCCAACTCATTATACAATGTTTATTGTACTTTCCCGTGTTTGTAAATGTGATCTTGCTTGAGGTAGACACAAACATGCTGCCTAGGTTTATACTCGCAGACACAACAATTCAACACGTACAAAATTATTAACTTCGTTCCCTGACTTTGAAGTTTAGTTTATGTTCAATAAATTACGGCTTCCAAAATAAACCATGAATGGATTATGAAGTCAGATACGTGTATACGTATAATGTACCTGTATTACTTGTTATTCGAAAATATTATTCTTTGTAATCTACTGTTGCCACCAATGTAATCTCACTACAGTACCAGCACGCTATGAGAGCCGATTTGACAGATTACAATATTGAGGTCAAATCTCAGTTCATTACCGAAAAAAATATAATCAAATGCGAGTCACATCAATAAGTTTTTATATTTATAAGTAGTATTGCAACGGGTAGCTCACTAAAAAGTTTTAATAAAACGAAAATAAAAATGTTTACTTGAATATATTGTCAATTCGAAACTGCTTTGTTTTGCATTGAGCTTTGACGCGAGTTAGCCCTAAGTGACGATCGTATGAGATTACTTCAAAAATTTCGAATTTCAAAAAACAAATGCGGAGTTGTGTCGTAAAATTATACATCCACAAATTTTTCTGCACCTCACTATTGACAACAATGTACTTCAATTAGCTCCTTCAACGTAGCCGTAGTTATGAATTAATACGAAACTTGATGAGCGGACAAACGTCAAAACGGCCATCATAGCGTGTTACCGGTACTATAACTTCTCACGATAGCAAACAAGTAAAAAAAAGGTGCACGCGTATGAAGAATTCTGTTCGACGTCTTTGTCAATTTTCTGGTAGATGTAAAGGACCCATGTCTGCTAATATTTAATCATCTCAGTTGTCGATAGAGTGTCAATGCCAGGGTTTTGTGCTTTGGTATTCTGCTAAAAGTTAAGAGTGGTGGCTTGTCAGTGACTAGCCACCGAGCTACTTTTCAAATGCCATTGGAATTTTTGGTATTCAGCTCTTCAAAGGCAAGTCCGACTGCACGTCGATGACGTAGAGTACTAATTAATTGATATAAAAAAATACATTTAATTCAAAGACTTAAATCGCTTCAAATAATATATGCATAGTAATTTCTGTGGTATTTTTATCAAAGAAATAAAAAAAAAGAAACATTTATTCGGCTATTCACAAATAATATTAGAACATAATAACTAACACAAGATCTGTTAAGAAACATAAAATAGAAGATAACTAATAGATTAAAAACTAAAGTACACAATATTAGCCGAAAAGATTAGCCAGCTCAACTTTAGCTGGGCAGAGCCTCCGCGCTTGTTTTCAGCTGGAGCTTAAGAGGAGGTAGACGGTTTCAAATACTTAACACACAAATGTTAAATTTAGAACCAAGAGTAAAAAAATATTACAAGAATGTTATAAGGTGATAAAACTAATTAAAAACGAGGATATAATTACAATTAAAAATTATTCTTTAGATGTGCATTCTGCTTTAATTATACCTATATATTACAATATAAAAAATAAAACTGTTCCCAATAATAACATCTGAGTAATAATTTTAATAATTGAGTTAAACAATGACTGATCAATATACAATATGAAAAGTAACAACTAATATATATGATAGAATAATTCTAAATTAGATGGAAGCTGTCACCGTTTATCTGTTATATGAATGATATTATTTCCATAATTTTCCTACGGATGCCCGATACAGAAATCAATCGTTAGCGATTGAATGAATTAACGCTGTCACTGCCATTCCACTGACACTCTACTCGAGACTCAACTGACATTGCAACTAGATTTTAGCAGAATAACAAATATTGTCATAATTGCAATATCATCTCAATGAAGTCTCTATGAAATTACAATGATCAGTGGTTTCATGAAAATTAGCAGAATATGGGTCCTGGCTGAGTGAAGGAACATTCATAAGTTCTTGCAGGTGGTGCTACGGCTAAGAAAGGCGCTTAAATCCAATACAAAGATCGGCAACAATCACATAGAGAAATTCGAAAGATCTGCTGACTCGATCCGTAGCACGGACAGAGCGGTAATCACGTTAAGGCAACAGTCGCTGATTCGAATACATTCGGGTCAAAGGGATTTTTGTTTGTGTGTGTTCGATCTTTGTGTCAATAATAATAACAAACTGGTGGAATATTTTCACAAAAAATAAATTAATATTATGATAGTGAAAATATTATGATAATCAATAAAAATACAAAATTTCTGCACATGTCATAAGCTTCATAATGGCACGTTTCTAACAATCATTGCGTGCCTAAGAGTCGTATTCCAGAACTCTACTCAATGCTCAAGGCAGGACTTGAGTATGATTTCAAGCACTGGCAATACGACCCTAATGGCAAAGACTTGAGTATGATTTCTAGTGCTATAAATCATACTCAAGCCCTGACTTGAGCATTGAGTAGAGTTCTGGAATACGACCCTTCGACCGCATCTAACCTAAATGCTTTTAAGTCACTTTAACCTTAAAAAAATTAAGTTCTCAATTTCGACTGTATTTTTTTGTATGTATGTTACGTGATAACTTCAGCATTTGTTAACTGATTTTGATGTTTATTTATTTTGATGGAAAGAGTATTGGTCTCATTTAAATATGAAGAAAATATTCCACCTCTAAGGTTGGCAAACTAGGGGATGAATTCGGTTTCGCGCATTTTCCGGTCACCAACCGATTTCAGTAACAAATAGATATAATTCCACGAACTTTTGAGGTCTGTACTGAGATTATTCAAGTTTACGTGCTCATTGTAATATAACAAAATGAAATTTATTTTAAAAAAAAAAGGTACCGTTTACATCTTTAGGTGAGTAGGTAATTAAGTAACTAAAAAAAGCTTAGAAAGCACTTTCTGGTATCTACGAACGTTTAGAAAAACATGGCGATTTTACCAAACACATTATGACTCCCAGCGCTTTTGCTTACCTACGAAATACCTAAAGTTATTTTGAGTTGGTCTTGAGTTTCAGATCACTGACCTTGGAATTATATAACAAGAAGAACAGAATAGTATCAAAATTAACCGCTTGGGTGTTTATTTTGTGACTACGAAAATCATTGGAAGGAGAATTAATAACAAACTTTCACAGGATCCCGTTCTTAATTAAAACGGAAAGTGAATTGCTGTATTTATTTATACATATATATACGTATACGTTGAAATTTATTTTTATACAAGGCAAGGGCCAAGTTTGCGAGAAAATGAGAGTTTTTATAACTTACTCCCACCACTAACATTCTGTTATAAACTAGTATTATTAAACGAATTATAAAGCGTTAATATAGACATAGATATAGATAAAGCGTTGTTCATAATGTAACATTGTCAGGAACATTTATTTTTAATGTCATTATCTAAAATTTATTTTTTATTAAGAATATAAAATTTAATTAACGTGTTATGCTCTGAGTTCACAACCTTTGTGCAACCATTTATTTGAGACCCAAAAATAACGCACACACTTAGCCCCGCACTAGGGAAACCCTGTATCGCAGGTCCCATGGACACACACATAGACAACCACAAATTATATCCAAACTTACGAGAGAGATAAATGTAGCGATTACAAATATTTCTCCCGGCCCGGGAATCGAACCCGGGACCTCTGCGTGGCAGACCAGCATGGTAACCGTTCGGCCACAGAAGGCAGTTCTAAATACTAGATCAATATTTATTTAGTAACTAATTTTTGATGTTTTTCACAGGTATTCAGACCAAAGCCATATTCTGTGCACGGAACGCCGCTGTAGCATTGCAATCCTAGCAAGCTTCATATTACCTCCTATATTATGTATACCAACGTTTATGGTAAGATTCATATTAATGATATATTATTAACGATTCAGTGAACCGCACTTACTACCCGTGTACTACAAGTAATTATTGTTGACAGGTATTTGATATTCATACCAAGAACTTGACTGATCCAGGCGGCCCTATAGCTTACCATGTAGACGCTGATCGCGAAGGAATTCTATACAAAGCGACTTTCTGGGTGCACGCTGTCCTCATGAAACTCCTCCCATGTTCTATATTAACGGTCATTAGTATTTGGTTGATCAGAGCGTTGTACAATGCGAATCTACATCAGAAGAATTTGAGGAACTATAGCGCTTGTCCAGCAGCCGAGAAGATGGTGAAAAGACAGCACAAGGCTGACAAGCGAACCGACAGAACAACGAAAATGTTATTGGCTGTACTTCTTTTGTTTCTGGTAACAGAACTGCCTCAAGGTATTCTGGGTCTGATGAGCGGATTACTCGGTTGGTGTTTCTTCAAGCGCTGCTACGATTTGTTCGGAGAGTTAATGGATTTTCTTGCTTTGGTGAACGGGGCGATCAATTTCGTCCTGTACTGTACCATGTCCCGACAGTTCAGGCAGACGTTTCGGCAATTGCTATTACAGCCACATCTCGCCAGATTCATGCCGGAGAAACCTTCTCAAACTGATTCTATCAACCAGAATACGTGAGTGCTCAATAACTATGTGCTTTTGAAATTCTTATTAACTGATTTTTTTATCAGTGCAATATCCTACTGTTTTTAAGAAAATTTACTCGCATACTGTACATTTAGAGCGGTTACACACGGCGACTTTCCGAAGCGATCCAAACGCGATGCAGTTATCAATACCTTTACACACACGCGCGACTTTAAACAGCGATGCAAACGCGCGATTGCATCGCTACACTTGTGATTTATAAGCGACTGCATCGATGCAAACGCGCAACTGCATCGATACAAACGCGCGATTGCATCGTTGCAATCGCAAGTGTTTTGCGTCGCTGCTGAAAATCGCCGTGTGTAAGCACTCTTAGGCGTTGCCTTGACGTTACAATATTTATGACAAAAGGTACCTTCTATCTTGCATCTTTATCTTTTCGCATCTATATACTATGCCTACCTATATTCTATAACTACACATGTTTGAATCATTTTGGTTGCATATCATCCTATGAAGCTATGTTATTTTCCCTTCAGGTGCACGGAAAAGTTAAAAAGATAGCTACAACCGAGCTCGGATAAAAATAAAAATATGTGAGTAATAAAAGTGCCACATTCTATCTTGTGAATGTTTGAATCAACGCAAAAATTCAATTCACTTACTGAATTGAAATGCTTTATCATCATAAAC
The DNA here is from genome assembly GCF_003589595.1 of Hyposmocoma kahamanoa. NCBI lineage: Eukaryota > Metazoa > Arthropoda > Insecta > Lepidoptera > Cosmopterigidae > Hyposmocoma > Hyposmocoma kahamanoa. The sequence continues at coordinate 11,986,478 of NW_020653852.1, read as the reverse complement.
GCAAAGAAATTTATTTAATTTGGCACTCATTTCAAATACTGCACTGTTCATGTTCTCACTACATTACATCCATTTTTTTCTGTTTCATCTTATCATTCAATATTGTTTGATTTATTAGAGTATTACAGTTATTTTCTTAAGCTCGTAATACTCATGATAAACAATGTTATCCGGCTTCGCTAAGTTATTGTAATGTCACTTTTATAAGAATAATATAAAAATTATGGCGATCATCGCCAGTGTCAGTTTTCAGTTAACTCGTTGAAAATCCTTCACTAAGTCCTACCTTTGTGCTTTGTGAGCAGTGACAGTGATCATAAAGTATTATTTAAGTCCAGTTTTAAACCTACACGAGTTTGTTAAAAGATAATGTGTAATTATTGTGTTTTATTTTTTCTCAATCTCTCACATATTAAAACGCTACTGCCAATCTCTTAAACTTCTCACACGGCGAAAGGGTACTTAGTAAATTGTAGCCGTTCACCTTTTTGATATAAACATTTTTCGTTGTTACAGGGCAAAAACGTCCATCCCCTGAAGAAAAATAAAGGGCAATGCTCCCGTCATCTGTGAACATTTTCTCTAAGGATTCTTCCAACTAATATCCATGCGTAATAAATTTAATTTGATGATTCGTAAAGAAATACGTCAATACGGTTTCTCGAAAAGTTGTACTCTTTATAGCAGTGAAGTGTTCCGAAAGTGGTACTTTTCCTTCTGCCCTCGGCAGGACCTAATTTAAAAGTTTACTAGCACGGAGTTTCTTTATGTTGGAAATAAATTCAGAATACTGCCTGAATACTACTTTATACAGAAATATGAGTAAATAAAAAAAGCAATGCATATGCTAAACTGATATAAATGTTTATGAATTATTTGATGATTGATTTGTTATAAATTTTTTTTATCAAATTCGTAAGGGTTCAGTATTTCAGTAATATCTTATCATTTTATTTCCACAATTATCGAACTCGTACATAATATGCGTAATTAACTTTAAATGACAAACACCTGACCTGTTTACCTCTTACCTGTGTACCTGTTTGTAAAATCATGACGAAACATTGGTATAATTTTTATTTTGCTTTTTTTGTTGTTATATTCTAAACAAGTAAAAAAGTAATTCAAGTGAATTAGCAAATACTTTGGAATTAACTCCATTTGAAGTTTTTAATGAAGTACACTTTTAAACAGATAGTCTCATGCCACTGAAATCTAGAGAAAAATGTATTGAGACAAAAATGACATTTATTCTGAAATAAAGCGAAATTCTCATAAATTTATAGAAAAACGTCACGTGTGACACGAACGTCAGTGTTATTGCAAAGTCTTAACGCTGAAACCCTCGTCTGAGGCTCAGGCTTTAAGTAGCAACTTGTTCGCAACAACCTATTTTACACCTACTAAGGCGGAAAACAATGTAACATTTTCTTCTCGATGATCTCCGTTGCGACCGACTCTTGATATATCTTCATCAATCAACTTTTGATGGCAGATAAAATTAAGGAATATTGATGTTAACGCACTTTTAGAAAAGGTTTTATTGAGTTCATTTTTTTCTTGTATGAATGTTCGTTTTTAGAATTTCGTATTTTGCCTGGGTCATATTTCAAGAAATTAAACAGTTGTAAAAATTTGTGATGCAACAAATCTTTTATTCACAACTGTTTCCGTATTCACATCTGTTTCCATTTCTGCTTGCGAAATATTTGTAACGGAACTTTACACGCGCGGATTGCTTGGCGGTGGGATGCACGATGAAACCAAAAACAAGCCCTGTTTGGAACTCAACGAAATATCGTTGAGATCTTGTAGTATTGACACTTCCGCATCCGCTTCCGTTCCTATTTCCCCTAAGATTTACGTCTGACATCTGTTTCCGATCTAACGCTTCTGTTGCATCACTAGTAAAAATATAAAAATGGTTTTATGTATATTTCACATGGTCTCAGTTTTCTTGAATCTTCATTTACCACCAAGACACTTTAAGCGCTATGATTAATTAAAAATTAATTAAGTAACTATAATGTTATCTATAACATTTATAAACTTGATGTTTATGTGTTCGAAGACTGTAGTTGTCTTATGTAAGATTAATCGTTGTAAGGACTGTTCAATTAGCTTGGGTGGTCCCACCTTATACGAGAATATGTCACGTGTTATACATTGTTTATACTTCAGTAGGTAAAGGTGTCGATTAATAATCAAGTAAATCTACAATATCTACAATGTGAAATTAAAAGAAAGCCAAAGCGAGTGTACCTATATGTCTCATTACGGTTTTTTTAATACATATAAGTAACTGTTTTCAAGTAAATGTTAATTTAGGCTAATAATTTACGATATAGGTATGAGTCATTATTTAAAACGATACTTAGGGTCAGAAATTGCTCAACGAGTGGTGATGGAACCGTCTAGAAAACAAAGTTATTTCTTATTATAAATTGATTAATGACTTCTTTGGGTTTCGCGATTGCGACATATTGGAAACTATTTTTTCGGAACTAAAAACGCAGCACTCATCTATGACCACGTGACCTGTAAAGAGCCCGAATCCAGCCGGTAATTTGTTTGGAAAAGCTAATGTATACGCGATTTTAGACCCGAAAAAAATTGTTTCATTTCCAATTCTTATTTGTTTGCACATCTTACAACTTGTTAACTATATACACATATATCGACTGTGAGCTGGCAATTGGTACTATCTCAATTTTGACAACTTTACAAGACTTTATAAAACATTGTTTGCGTCATTTATATAGCATCTGGTTTATTAAATAAAAATATCAGAAAACTTTTTTCTGTGAAGTTGTCAAAATTGAGATAGTACCGGTTGCCAGTTCACAGTCGATATACAGATTGTCCCACATGGAGGGAAAGTACTTTGAATATTGTAGACAAGGTATTTTACTTCACGAAAACATTATTTTATTTTTATATTGCATTCGAAGTTTTTAAAGCTGCTGCAAATAGAGCATCTATTTGGGAATCGAACCGACTAAATGATAAAAAATACTAGTATTTTCATGATGTCGATCAAAATGGTCAGTTATAAGTATTAATTCCTTTTAAGTAACATAGTAACTTAAATTAAAGGAACACTATTAAATTTTTCATTGCATGTCACTTACCACCAGGCGCACGACTTGATCGTCCCGCCACTTGGTATCATAAAAGTAGATAATTATTAATACAAAAATCGAACACTTAGAAAAAAATTCCTTCGATCCGGCTGGATTCGAATCAACGTCTTCCAGCAAATCGTGTCAGACGCTATGCTATCTTGACGTACGCATATCGATAGTAGTAACGCATTAGAGGTATAATAATTCATTTTCCTAAACTTAAAGGTAAAATTAATAGCGTTCCTGTTACTTAAAAGGAATTCATTTTTATTAGTGACCCTTTTGATCGACATCCTAAAAATACAGGTTTTTTGCAAGCAAATTTTTTAAAATGTTTAAATACATTAATGTGTATTTATGTTGTTTAAATACAGTATTACTTACTTTTAAAAATAAAATAATGTCTCCATGCAGCAAAATATCTAATCTACAATATTTAGAGTACTTTCTCTCCGTCTTTCTTACCGTTGTGTATAATATTCAAATACAGAAATATTACGTCAATATCTATCTACCAACAAATATGAAAAATACGAGTGAATATCAAAAAAAAAACAAGGAAAAGAACAAGTAAAATAAAGTATAGATTATATAGCAGAAAACCTTTAATCGCTATCGTCAGACGGAAAATATTTTCATTGGATAAATTTCAAAATCACTTTAGATACCGGGGAGTTGATATCGATTATTAATTTATGGAATATTCGCTCTTCGTAAATGCTAAGAAATGTAAGCTAACACTAACTTACTAATATTTAAACTAAACCTAAAATATTAGTAAGAGAATTTGTAACGTCAAAGTAAAAAGTCTTAAATTCTAAGTACTATATAGAAAACAAAGCCATCAGCCAAACCGAGAAAGCTTTTTAAAATCGTGAATCTTAACTTAAGTGGTCTGGTAGAGGATTGTACACTTTAATGGACATATTAAATGAGTTTTTCTTATGAATGTCTTGGAAGCGAGGAGGTTGGCATAAAAAATTCATTATTATGCTCTAGTTCGTCGCTGTAACACATCACCACGTTTTTCAAAGAAACATGGGTGATGATGATGAATGATGATATACAAGTGAGCAGATGTCTCTTAATACACTTTACAAATTACACGATTTAATCCCGCCTTCCCCTTTCCATCATTGGGGAACTAGTCGTAGGCTTAGGTTGCACCCTTATGTTGTGGATATTCCAAAGATTCGCACGAAGCGTTACGCTTCCACATTTATATGGCGAACGGCTATGTAGTGGAATTCTCTGCCTGCAGACTTGTTCCCTGAACATTATAGCTTGGATATTTTCAAGGCGAGATTGAGGAGACATTATTTAAGTGTGCATGCTCCATCGTCGACCTCAGCGTCACTTTCTATTAGGTGAGATGGAGGTCAAATGCGCACTTACATTTGTATAGAAAAAAATACATATGCATTGATGCATGCATGACAGTACATTAAGTTTCTTAGCATAATTAGCGTTCAGAAACCAATAAAGATTAATTATCAAAATAGAGTTATTTTTAATAAATTCAATTACCAAAGATGTTTTTTCAGACTAAGCCAATATTTTTATTTATTTTAGAACTGAGGACATACGCTGATGTAGCAAAGTGCTATTTTTACTTAAGACAGGAAATTTATTTCTTTTTCTCTAATCCACTTGTAAATAAAAAGCATTTCTTATAAATGATAGACGTAGTTAGTTTGTATAAGTATATATTAAAAAGTAGTAAAAGTAGATACTTTATATAAGTCGGTATTTTTTTAATTTATAAAACTGGGATTTAATCGTGTAAAAATATATTTTATGAAGTAAATAAAATGTATATGTGTATACGCAATAGTTTAAATCAAAGCCGGTATTTACCAATATTGAATTTTAAGCCAAATTTAATTACAACAACAACAATGTCATTAATGCTGATTAATATAATGAAATTAAAATAATCCCTATTTTCACAGAAAATATGAATTATTTTATATGAAAATTCAAATATTTTGTTCCAATATTTCAAATATAACATAAGTGTTCATTACATTATTTATAGAGCCACATGAGTTTAATGAAATGTTTATAAAAACTAAAAACAGTATTATTTGTAAAATATTAACAACATCGCAGGTTAATTAGTAACATATATATATATAAATAAACAACTTTTTACAAAACATAATTCATTTCCCAAAAATAACTTTTAAATTTTTTGTTGTACTATACTACTTTTTTGTTGTACTTGTTGTAATTTTTTGTTGTACTATCGGAAACTTTTAAAATCTGTATTTGGTAAGTAAGTTCAAACGTGCCCGCTTTCCTCTCTGACCCCCATCCCGCTCCTGCGTTTCGCGTCGGACCGGTATTTACGTTTGTTACCGCACGAACTTATCTATCACCGTTTGGAACGTTCTATTTAAATATTTTTATTTTTGTACAAAAGTAAAATCTGATGAATTTTTAAAAGTCATGGAACAAAAGTTGTTGTTCATGATGTTAGTACTATAGGGATAAGTAGGAGGTTGTTAGCATCTTACAAATAACCCTGCATAAAAGTTTATCATGGCATAAAAATATTTTGACCTACTAATATCCAATTTCAACGTTCTTCATAAAAAGGCTCATGGTTTACAACAAAGACAACGAAGTGATTCTAGTCTGTAGGTTCATAATTAAACGGAATCGAGTTAAAAGAGTTAAAATAAATGGTCTAGCATACAATTACATTGATTTAAGTAGCATTACGTAGCGACATTACCATAACTCACACGGTAAAGCTCTTTAAATTTAAATTAAGAAAATGACATTGATGTTATTATTGATATAAACATTGAACATAAAGAAAAACTCCTTCGATCTTACTGGACTCGAACCAGTGTCTGTTGCCATATCGGGGCTACACAAACAATCCCATTTCTAATTAAGTTTTAATTATAGTGATCCGCAGTAGTTTAAAAAAAAGGCTTTAATTGACATGCATAAATTTCAAACAAAACAACAAAAAAATATTAAAAATAAATTCAATTCAAATAAAAAAGAAGCATATAAAATAATAAAAAAAAAACAAAAATTAAATGAAAGCATGTCAAAAGGGTTCATGACTCAGCCTCTGAGGACTATGTTGATTACATAGCCCTCGCTGTTATTCTGTGATGGCCCGTCATAATATGGAACACCACAATTCAAATAATAATAGCAGTTTAGTAGCAGTAGAGCTCCTTGTGAAGGAGTTCGTCCAGGGTAGTACTGCCACCTTACCTATTTCTGCCGCCAAGCAGTAATGTCATCATTACTGCTTTCCGGTTTGGAAGGGTAAGGGTGCTGGTGAAATAACAGGCACATGGAACATGTCAACTTATGTCTCATGGTGAAGGGCGCAGTGGCAGTGCTCCTCAGATCTTTGCGATATAAAGGTCGGAAGGACACTGCAATTGTTATGGACAGGCGTGTAGCTTACCATCAGGCGCACAACTTGTTCGCCCCGTGATATTATAAAAAAAACCGCGCTATCAACCTCTTGGTTATGCGGGAAGGCTTGGTTATGCACTATAACCGTGCAAGCACAAGGACCTTACAAGTTCAGGTCCTGACCCCAGATCAGCCCGTGGGCAGCACTGTCATAAACCTTTGTCACGGGCTTCATCCGGTTCTCAAGAGTGGTCGAGTGTGCACGTACTGCACCCTCCTTATTTGACAAGGTACCGGAGCTGTTGGCACGCGTGAGCGTGCGGGAAGTGATTCCCGTTGCGCATTACACAAGTAACGGTTGCCACAGCTAAGCCGTTGACTCTACACTCCGCTACTAAATATCTATTTTCTCTCTCTCCCTTTCCCAGTTCTTCAGTCTCACCGGTTTCCAAAAAGCTACGAGACTAAAGAGACCGGAGGATATCTAGCTCATCCTCCACTATAGTACCGGCACGCTATGATGGCAGTTTTGACGTTTGACCACTCATCAAGTTTCGTATTAATTCATAACTACATATTCATAACAGTGACGTGTAGTAAAATTTATGGAATGTAGAATTTTACGACACAACTCGGCATTTGTTGTTCGAAGTTTTTAAAAATGAAATCTAATACGATCGTTTATCTAATCGCTGGCCAGCACAACTTCTACCTCCGGCAAACTCGCGTCAAAGCTCAATGCAAAGAAACAAAGCAGTTTCGAATTGACGATATATTATGTAAACATTTTTATTTTTCTTTTATTAAAACTTTTTAATCAGCTACCCCTTGGAATACTAGTTATAAATCTAAAAACGAATAGATGTGACTCGCATTTGATAAAGCAATTGAAGTTTTTTCGATAATGAATTGAGATTTGACCTCACTATTGTAATCTGTCAAAACGGCCATCATAGCGTGCCGGCACTGTAGCTCGGCGGGGTAGTGCCGGAGATATCGGTCGCAGTGTCCTGTGACAATGCCCGGACATTGCTACAGAGAGTCAACAAATTTTACAAATTTCTCTATGCGTCTGTTACACAACTTTGTATTAAGTTTAAACAAACGGGTTTTGCGCCACATGGTGGAGAAACTTATGCAGTTAATTCGAGTCCAGTCACATCGAAGGAATTTTTCTTTGTTAATAATAATCTTTATTGTCTCTTATCAAGGTCTTTACATAAATAAATTTATAAATGTTTAATTTGTACTAAAAAAGAAAAACCTTGGTAAGAAACTGGAGTCCATACTAGGTGGTTAGCCTGTGTGACGGATCTCCAGGCTCCCACCTTTGCGTTCAATCTTTGTACAAATAATAATAACAAACTAGTGGAGTATTTTAACAAAAGCTATATGAACATCATGGTCGTAAAACATGGTATTAAAATGTCACATGAAATAAAGTATTGCCGTAACTCTATTTGAAAATTTAAAAAAATACTGAATGAATCTTATTAAAAATAATGGGATTATTTTTATTTATATATAATAATTAGTTATCCACTTATAAACGAGAATATGTTAACTTCGTTCAGTAATTTCTTCAACTTTCAAATCATCTGTTTAAAAATAAACCCATATAAGTGACATTTTCCACAAAAAGTCTTTAATTAGCAATAGTAAGAAAATCACTGTTTTTCTGTACGTGAAACTCAATAACGAAAAAGCTATAAACTTAATAAAAGTTTTATCTGCAGAAAGATGGTGAATTTCTTACATGTGGGACATAATTTGGAGATTTTTGTGGAAAATGTCACTTACAAACCACATAGGTTTTATCTTAAAGCAGACGAAATCATGTTTTCTCAATTCCATCATTTTTGAGTTACGACAATTGATGTTTTTAATTTCATTGTTAGATAACTATTTGAATTCAGTTTTCCGGCAAAAGTTTCATTTATTTGTTGGAAACTGATGAGAATGCCAAATAATTACAATCTTAGTCACGTAGGTTAGTTTTCTTTTTTGTTAATAAAGTTAAAATTATCTTAAAATTAATATTATGATATTAAGTAATTTTAAACTCAATGTCCTAAATATACTCGAGTCACGTTAGATAAAATGTGTAAACATTTTTACTGCTTGTGTAAGAAACGAGAATAAATTAATTTTTCATGACCATTGTTGTTTTTTTCGTACCGAACTACGTGTGATGTTTTGACCCAGCTTCTGACCCGCGCGGGTGAATTACGTAATCGCTTAAAACCGCCTTTACTTGTTCAGGATCAAGAGAACGTCAATTTTGACATGTAAGATTTAAATTTAATTCCATGCGCATTATTACAAGAACGGACTCTTGACTCTACGCCATTTAGCGCCGACCTACCACATTCAGGGAGTCCCCACACTTGTTAATACGTAATCAGCTTGAGCCAAATAAAGATTCGCACGAAACCAACCACTATCTTAACTCGAAATGGTAAAATTGAGGTGACACGATTAGAAAACTAAAAATTTACTGAATGTAACCAAAATAATTATATTCTCGTTTATAAGTGGATAGCTAAATATTATGCAAAACTAAAAATAATCCTATTACGCACAATAAGATCCATTTACTTTTTTTTTAAGTTTCAATTCAACCATTTTTACGAGAAACATTAGTTAAGACAATATTCGATTTCATGTGCAATTTGTGTCCATGAAACAAAATTTTTTTCGTTCTTAATTCATAGATATAAAGCTTTATTGCGATTCCGTGTGCATTAATGTGGTTCCTCCCTTATCATCTTCATGATCCATAACCGCATGTAAATGGTCATAAATCATTAAAAGCAATCCTAAGGGCGCGTTTATTCGACACGACATTTTATTGCGCTCACCCCGCGCGGCGCGCGGTCGAAGAGCGGAGGCCGCGTTGCCGCCGCGCAGCGACCACGTGCGTCTTGCTGTCATAACAAAATACGCTCTAGTTGTTTAGCTTTTACGTTTTAATTTAAATGAGCGTTCCGGGCACGCGGGCTAGCCTGGCTTGAATTCGCTCTACGCGGCGGCCCGCGCAACGACGGCGCGGCGGCCGTGCGGTAATTTTATTGAGAGGAATTTAAATGTTGTTGTATAAGAAATAGAATTCAGATTCGCCATTAATGTACATGAAAGCGTGGTAACTGGGCGGTCGCCGCGAAACCTTTCTTCTCGTGTAACTGGGCGCTAATGATTTTAGTATAGAGCTAAAACTGGTACGAGTCTGGAGAATGACGATTTAAATAAATATTATATTTTTAATAACAATAAGTGACGGGATGACTAAGTCGTGTGCCTGGTGGTAAGCGACACGCCTGTCCCTAACAATTGCAGTGCCACTCAGAGCTTTAAATCACAAAGAACTGAGGGGCACTGTCACCACGCCATCGACACCCTGAGACATAAGTTGACAAGTCTCATGTGCCTGTAATTTCACCAGCACCTTTACCCCTTAAAACCGGAACGCAATAATGCTGACAGTACTGCTTGGCGACAGAAATAGGTAAGGTAGCAGTACTACCCTGGATGAACTTTTTCTCAAGGAGCTCTATTACTATTAAATATGATGGAAAATATTTTATAAAAGAGGTTTGAAGATGATTTCTAAAAACTAAACAAATCGAATACTTCTAACAGGTCACAAGGAACTACGACATGACACAAATAACTGGTTTATTTTTATCGGTCTACCTGTGCCAAGAAATCAACTGTTCCCATATTATGACTGACTGACTTTTTAAAGGGGCAATATGTACATCGCTTGTATAAGAGCATTTGAATATCAATTTAGAATTTACCATTCACGAGATTTAAAACTATAGCGAAATAAAATAATAATAATAACGCACACCCTCAACATAGCCCCGCATTAGGGAAACCCTGAATCGCAGGTGCCATGGATATACACATATACAACCACAAAATACACCCAAACTCACGAGAGAAATAAATGTAGGCCTTACAAATATATCTCCCGGCCCAGGAATCGAACCTGGGACCTCTGCGTGGCAATCCGGCCGGCATAGTAACCGTTAGAAGGACATTAACTGGAGGCAGTTTAAAAGCTTTATATTATACACATTGACTATATGATTATACAGCTTTTGAGTTCTGTTGCGTTTTGTTTTGGGTGACTATAATCCGTGGTAGTGACCCGTTTGATTCTGTAGGTTGTTTCGGTCTGTGACACTCGAAATAAATGTTGTAAATGATTAATGTGTACAAATGTACATTTACAAAGAGCAACCCCAATTTAGTAAGCAATAGAGCTCCTTGTGAAACAGTTCGTCCAGGGAAGTACTGCCACCTTACCTATTTCTGCCGACAAGCAGTAATGTTAGCATTTCTGTGTTCCGGTTTTGATAAGCACGTACAGGCACTTGGGTCCTATGTCTCAGAGTAACGGACGCAGTGGCAGTGCTCCTCAAATCAGCTCTGAATGGCTACTGCTATGGACAAACATATCTCTTACCTCCACGTACATGGCATGTTCGTCTTCCGTCACTTGTTATAATAAAACAACCCCCAAGAGTTTCTTGCTCATTCTTCTCGCAGGAATCTGTCTTACGAATGAGTAGTAGAGTTTAATCAATATGACGATTTGAAGTATAATTTGCCTACCTATGGAATAAAGATTATTTAATTGCTTCAAACGTCGATACGATTTTTTTACAAGTGCCAGAGGAATGAAATCAACAACATACCTAATCAAAAGTAATTTAGAAAAGTTCGTTTCCTAAAATTTTCTACCAGGAATCGGTTCTAAGACCTCCTCAAGCAATGCCCATAGTGATAAAATTAATCCACATTAATGTTATAAAATATAACAAGTGTTTGTTATGATAGTGCCCTTGAGATATCAAGTTCTTTATTTATGGCTCCCTGTGGATCAGTCTACGCGGCTCAAGCTCTCATTATCTTCTTACTAATCGAATATAGTATAACATCGTAAATAAACGTAAAATTATTAACTATGGGAGAAAACTAACCCTACTATGAACATGATCATGTTTTAACTCATAAAACTTAGCTGTTTGTTGTAATTTTTCCCTAAGTTGATGGTAATTCCAATGTTGTAACTGAGCAAAGAAAAAAAATATCTGTTAATTTTTATTAAAGAATCTGTGGCACGAAAATATACAACCTTCATTTATTCCCTCCTTGCATAGTGGTAATTTTTCTACGTTAATTTATTTATTATTGTTACTATTTATTACTCATTATATATTTTACAAAATATTTATAAGTAAATTTTATAATTATATGTTATAATCTACATGTATACATTATTAGTATGCAACGTCTATTTATTGGAAACAACTTCTTATTTCATTTTAATTTGCACTCTGAAACATATTTACAAATTTGTCTGAGTGTTGCAACTCTTGTAACAATAATTTATATAATACATAACAAAAACCGTCCTTCTGATGCAGTCGGGTAAAATACATCTAAGCTGCTTTAATTTGGCATAAGACTATCACAAACATATAAATTGATACTACGTAATTTTGTATATCGGCCATTCTCACAGTCTGTATTCACAGCCTAATTACCGTAGCCATTTCCATGTTCTCAGCGTAATTGCCGTAACTATTGTTTTTTCTGTTAATTATATCCAATAACATTGAAATATGAATAACTTAAGCTTAAGATGTTGTTAGCTATCTATCAACATATTTAAGTGGCATTGAAGTAGACATAGTAGTTTTCGAGGTATTAAGACAAAAATTTTTACGGAAACGGTAATTAGATCTAATTGCCGTTTTCATGAAATATTCCTTTTTTTAATAACTCGAAACTACTTTGTCTATTCTAATACCATTTAGATATACTGATAGTTAAGCTTAAAGTTGTTCATACTTCAATGTTATTAAGTATAGAAAGCGAGAAAAAACATTGACTATGGTAATTAGACCTAGGACTCAGAAATGGCTACGGTAATTAGGCTGAGAACATCGAATGTGAGAATGGCCGATATAAAATATTAGCAATTCCATTCGACGCATGATTACGAAATAGAATTACAAATTCTCTAGATTCTCTAGAGTCTAATCAAACAATAAACATGCAGTTTTGTGATTTTTTTCTTGAAATATTGACGACCTATATTATGACTTTTATTACCTAATAGAACACTTTAGAAGTCATCACAAAACAACGGAATGTGAGTTTCAAAAACAATACTGTGATTTGGTCACGAAAATCGTCACTTATTTCTAAAAGTTTGTTCTTTAGGTGAAAATTCGTATAAAAGCTTCATTCCATCTGACACTGTATCCGATGCGCTATCTATACAGTTTTAAATTGTTTTGTTCTTTTTACGATGTACCCATAGTGTCATATAAGTTTGTTGTAGCAAAAGAAACCCATTATTAGACTTGATTAGATTGACAGTTTTAATTAAAATAATAGTGCTACATTAAAGTAAACTATAACAATATCATACAACTGAATATCTAATAATATCTAAATGTTACATTGCTATGGGTTAATTAGAGTTCAATAGAGAACAAATCAACCAACAAAGCCTCAAATACGGTGCCAAATACTAATATTAGCACACTTGTACCACATCACACATTAGATCTCCTTTATTGACATTGAAACGCAATAATTGAGCTTTTGGAATATTCGATACACGCATACACACGATGGCCTTATTCAGCGTGGCGGGCGGGTGCGGTGCTTGCAAATCAAATGTACGTAGACGCTCCTTACGTTCACAGTGGCCCCCGACTTAGTGACGCGCGGGTGGATCTATTGGCTCAGTCCGCGCGTACCATACACAGTGCTTGGTCTAGCGTCTAGGACCTGTTTGCAATTTCAACGTGTAGATCTAACGGTGTTAGTTGCTGCGGCACTGTTAAAGGGAAGACGCCAAGACCCGCGCGACCGCCTCCGCCGCCGTTGTCGCGGCGGCAGCCTTCCATGTGCTACGATTCCATCGGTGCAAATCCGAGGGGTGCACGCAAGGAGCCTCCTCCCACGACGTACCATTCCTTTTCTGTACTGGCTCAACCTGAACAACAATCGATTGGCATATCCCTTGGGGGCTTGGGGGCATACAACACTGGAGACGCTATAAGCATTACATATCAAACAAAATGTTCTACCCTTCTTTGAGGGGCGAGAGAGTACTACTACAAGCAAACAGGTACACTCAAATGCAATATCAAGTTATGTCACTTTGGTCTCATACAAACAAAATTCGACAACACTAGCTTACTTTTACAAAAAATAATTATTATTTATTTACTTCAGACATTTATAGCGAATTTAGAACAATGTACATATTTATTCACATGCTGCTTACTTTTCAACATGCTGTTTGTTATGAAATATTTTTCTAAACATGAAATCAAAGGTGAAATTCGGGAACTGTCATCATTCTAAGGACCCATATTCGGTCCACTGATCAACTGTTGCGTAGTCAAACTTGAAACCCTTATAATCATGAGTCACACGGGTCACTGGGCGAGTTGAGGACGTTATATGGCATTGAAGATTTTTAAGAATTTTCTGAGACTTATAGATTTTAGTACATTTTTCCTTCACCTTTAAAACAAATGATCGTTACAAACCGATAAAAACTGAAAATTCCTTAATAGCTTAGTGTAAGAAACCCTATTATTTTTTCCATCCTCTAAGAAGAATCCATAGAAGTCCTTTGACATTTCTTATTGCCGTCACAATCTAATAGGCACATTTTGACACCTGTGATTGCAACGTAACTAAGAATGCGAACCAATAAGTCGTTCAAAAGATTACCCGGTTCTCAACAGAAATTGATTTAAATGTTTATGGGATTGTGATCGCTAGGTTATGTTTAGCTTCATTGATTTTAAATCCTACACACAACGATTTTTTTTAAAGTTATAAAGTTTAATAAAATAACGAGGTGTGGATGGTGTTAGTCGCTTCGGTACGGTGAAAGGGAAGACGCCAAGACCCGCACGCTCGTTCCCGCCGCCGCGCTTACGCTCTAAGTGAGTCCATATATTTCACGCCTCTTCCCCATCGCGGTATGCAGAGACAACAGCCTTCCATTTGCTACGATGCCATCAGTGCAGATCCGAGGGGTGCACGCTAGGAGCCTCCTCCCACGATAACCATTCCTTTTCTGCACTGGCTCTACCTGAACAACAATCGATTGGCATATCCCTTGGGGCATACAGCACGGGACACGCTATAAGCATTATACATATCAAACAAAATTTTCTGACTCTCAGAAAACATGCTTTACTGCGCGGAAGCTGCAACAGTGTCCTAAATGCGTTATTAAATTGGACTCGCAGAGCATTGTACAATTTTTGGGTATATTTCAACCACAAACTTGCTGTGTACAGTGATGTACAAAATGCCTTAAACAATTTTATCGTCACTCTATTCGTACATCTAGCAAATCTTCGAACCAACATATTCGCCCGAACTGACAATGATCTGCTCTCTCTTACCATATCCATCATCCTTAAGATCCAAATGCATAGATAAAACACACATTAATATCTAGTCTTTATACAGAATACCTCATCAACAGGCGTCAGTGCTTTTACGCATGCTCGTCGGTTAAGGGTACGCTTGACCTGGCCTTTCTTTAGGACGTCCTCAATTTGGTTCTGGTAATTTTACCTTGGTCGGCTCTTCCTACTTAGTCCGCTCACACTCGCCTTGTAAATCTGTTTCGTCAATCTTCTTTCATTCATTCTTTCTAGATGTCCGAACCATCTAAGCATTTCTCTGTATAATTTTTTCACACGTTGAATTTAGTTGTTTAAATAGGGTGCGATTCGTAATATATAACAACAAATGGCATATTTTTAGTTGATATAACGCTCAACAGATATAATTAATTTATGGTATACAGACATTTCACATATTCTTGCATGATATGGTCATGGTCACTGGGTATAATAGACGATTATATAACAACTTTCAATCTAATTAATATACCGATGTCATAATGTTCATTTTATATAAACACTTCAGATATAACATTCACTGAGTATAATGTTGAATGTGTATGTGTTAAAAAAAATATTAATATAATTCCAGTGGTGTTTAGGTGCAACGGTGAATGAACCGAAATTGTTTGCATTTCCTAATTGGTTTCACCTCCTCCTGTGGTTTTAGGATAGGTTAGTATATGACAAAGCTGCCAGAACCGAATTTGTTTGCATTTGCTAGTTGGTTCGACCTCCTCCTGTGGGTTCAGGTTAGGTTAGTATATGACAAAGCTGCCAGAATCGAATTTGTTTGGGTTTGCTAGTTGGTCCGACCTCCTCCTGCGGGCTTAGGTTAGGTTAACATATGACAAAGCTGCCAAAATCGAATTTGTTTGCATGTGCTACTTGGTTCGACCTCCTCCTGTAGGTTTAGGTCAGGTTAGTATATGACAAAGCTACCAGAATCGAAATTGTTTGCATTTGCTAGTTGGTTCGACCTTCTCCTGTGGGTTTACTTTAGGTTAGTACATGACAAAGTCACCAGAATCGAATTTGTTTGCGTTTGCTAGTTGGTTCGATCTCCTCCAGTGTGTTTAGGTTAGGTTAGTACATGACAAAGCTGCCAGAATCGAAATTGTTTGCATTTGCTAGTTGGTTCGACC
>NW_020653852.1:11958474-11970343 GCF_003589595.1 Hyposmocoma kahamanoa | reverse complement strand
CTGCCAGAATCGAAATTGTTTGCATTTGCTAGTTGGTTCGACCTCCTTCTGTGGGTTTAGGTTAGGTTAGTATATGCAATTAAATATTCTGTTTAATGTATTAATAAATACATTTTATAACACAAAAAGCACTTAAAGCTAAAATACAAAAAAGCTAAAAACAATTATATTTTGCTATGTACAATTAATGGAATAAAAAAATCTTATCAACATAATGTAGGGCGCTTCAACTATTCGTAAAACGAAATATTGTGGTATATTACTGAATACATTATACTGGTAGTACTTATACCATTTGTTCATTAGGTCACTTAATCATTATATCTAATGTTTGTTATACTGAAGGTTCATTATACATATTGAAATTATGCCTTTTGTTGATTATATACAGTGAGTGATTATATCCTTAGAAATTATACCAATTGTTATTATACCGAGTGAAAATAGATTATTTATTGTTATATCTTCCATTACACACCCGTTTGAATACGCCTAATTCAATTTAATTAGGCACTTATTTACTGATAAACATGTATAGACGAGCATGTCATATAAAAAGTTTTCAGGTTTCCGCGATTTCATTTCCTGACATATAAAAATTTTATAAATAATATTGCACTAATACGCCGTAACGCGTCTTAGAGGCACACGGTGTCTCTAACGATTTTGGTACTGTAGCGTCCTAGAACCACATGGTGTTTTTTTTTTATAATATCAAGTGACGGAACAAACAAGTGATGTAATGCCTGATGGTAAGCTACACGCCTTTCCATAAAAGTTGCAGTGCCACTCAAAGCTTTAAATTGCAAAGATCTGAGAGGCACTGCCACTACGCCCGTTTCCCTGAGACATAAGTCAACAAGTCCCATGTGCCTGTAATTTCATCAGCAACCTTACCCTTCCAACCGGAACACAGTAATGCTCACATTACTGCTTGGCGGCAGAAATAGGTAAGGTGGCAGTACTAACCTGGACAAACTCTTTCACAAGGAGCTCTACTGCTGCTAAAAAAAGGTCTCTAACGTGTAATAAAAAAACAGTTTATTTATTTTTTTAAACCAAAATCGTTAGGGATACCGCATGTCTCTAGGATGCGTGACGGGACATTAACATTTTTTTTTACTATAACATTTAGAGACTATTTAGTAGAAGTTAAGTTCATTGTAAAAGAGTTCGTTCAAAGAAGTATTGCCACCAGAACTATTCCTGCTGCCAAGCAGTTAATGTGAGCATTACTGCGTTCCGGTTTTGAAGGGTAAGGGTGCTGTTGAATTTACAGGCACTTGTCAACTTTGTGTAGGGTGACGGGCTGAGTGGCAGCGCCCCTCAGATCTTTGTGAATCAAAACTCTGATTGGCACAACAACAGTTTGGAGAGGCTTGTCGCTTACCATCAGACGCGCGACTTGTTCGTCCCGTCATTTGGTATCATAAAAAAAAGAGAGTGACTGTCTTCCTAGAATTTTCTTTTACCTAAAAATAATTTGAACAATAGAACGATGACAACTAAACGTTTGTCAACACTGCAAGTTTGGAAGGCTGGTAATTGGACGTAAATTCACTGAACAAGAAAAAGAAACATCGTATTTTCTATTTTCCGAGTAAATTATCTCGACAACTTTACAACTGTTATAAAATTAGATAACTTTACGACAGCCACCGTTTTTTTCAATGCATAATCAAGTCAATAACTCGCGAGTGGCAAATACCCTGCTTGCGTCATTCTATGTAAATTTTATAGCGCCATATTTTGTTTCATAATTTTTTTCACTCTTGCCCACGGGCAAAGCTTAAGTCGTTAATATTCATATGACTGAATCCTCCAAACAAATCCATCGCAATTCCTACTCGAATTAATTGCCGAAGTTTGTCGACCCTCATCGGCAGTTTGACTATAAATAGTCTCTGAAATTGCTCCAACTTTTATTATTTTCTTTTCTCCGATTCTTTGGGAAAAACTGTTTCAGAAATAATGTGGCTATAAAATATTTTTCAATCAACTCTACAGTGCTACAGTTATACATTTTAATTTAAAACTACTACCAAATAGCCCTCTTCTTGAAAGAGATCCATGCTCGGCAGTCGAACGTTTAATAAGCTGGCGAGGGTGACGACAAAATAGTTAATAATACAAAAAAATCACACTGTATTTGATGTCAGTATTTTAAATTTTGACTTTATTACTATTACTAGGAAGGTCTGCAAAATTAAATTATTTTGGTTCGCGGCAAATCCCTATATCTGTACTTTTCCAGCAAAATAAATTTAGTTAATTCCAATAAAGTACAAAAACAATATAATAGGAATTTAGCAGCAGTAGAGCTCCTTGTGAAAGAGTTCGTCCAGGGTAATACTGCCACCTTACCTGTTTCGGCCGCCAAGCAATAATGTCAGCATTACTGTGTTCCGGTTTTGAAGAGTAAGGGTGCTGGTGAAATTACAGGCACATGGGACTTGTCACCTTATGTCTCAGGGCGCAGTGGCAATACCCCTCAAATCCTTGCGATTTAAAGCTCTGACTGGCACTGCAACTGTTATGGACAGGCGTGTAGCTTACCATCAAGACTTGTCACTTGATATTATAAAAACATCCCGTCACTTTATAAAAAAAAGGAAAAAATAATTCTTTGAATAGAAGATTTACCTGAAATTTTTCGAAAAGGATTTCTAATGCAAAAAACTGGTTACACATAATTACAACTTCGTTATTAAAAAAAAATAACCTCAAAATTTGTGGAATTACATATATGTATTTGCCAAGTTTTAATGAAATCGGTCAAGGGGCAGTGACTGAAATTCAATAAACTAGATTCATCCCCTACTTTGTTACCCTTAGAGGTGGAGTAGTTCCTTCAAACTTGAATGGGACCACTACTAAAGTACACTGTCCAACAAAAAAAGAACCATCGAATTCGGTTCACAAACATCGGAGTAACCGCGTGCGAAGCTCCTCCTTTTTTAATAATAATAATTTATTTCGTATAATTGAAATTTATAATTTGTTAGATGCTTTTTTTAGATTTTTAAGTCGGTTAAATATGTTTTGATAGCAAATTTCGAACAATGTACATAAATTTATTCACTCGCAGCTTACATTTCAACATGCCGTTTGTTATGAAATATTTATTTAGTATTTAAATCAAAGGTAAAATGTCGGAACCGTCATCATTATAAGAACCCATATACGATCCACTGATCAACTGTTCCGTAGTCAAACTTGAAACCCGTATACCCATGGGACACTCGGGTCACTGAGCAAGTTGAGGACGATATACATACGTCATTGAAGATTTTTGTGAATTTTCTGAGACGTATAGATTTTAGTATGATGCTTCCTTCACCGTTAAAACAAATGTTCGTTACAAACCGATAAAAACTGAAAACTCCTTAATAGCTTAGTGTAAGAATCCATAGAAATCCATTATCATTTCTTATAGCCGTCACAATCTAATAGGCTCATTTTGACATCTGTCATTGCATTGTAACTAAAGATGCGAACCAATAAGTCGTTTAAGATTACCCGGTTCTCAACAGAAATCGATTTAAATGTTTATGAGATTGTGATCGCTAGCTTATGTTTAGCTTCATTGGTTTTAAATCCTAGACACAACATTTTGCTTGCATTATGCTTAGTTACAAGAAAAAGACACCAAAAACAAACGAGCACGAAGTCAACTTCCAAGATGGTCAAAGCACAGTTTTACAATATTCAAAGACTGCGTGTTCACCCACGCCTAGTGCCGCTAGGTCAAAATCATTGCTGTCAATCATTTGACTTGACTTACAGTCTATGCAACATTTGCAAAACAAAAAGGAATTGAAACCTGTCTCTACAACTCTAGGTACTAAACACTTTTTCATTTTAAAATAAATAATAATAATAATAATAAATAAATATTAATAATTTAATATTTTAGGGCTTGGGAGAGGCGAGAACCTAAAATAGATCTAACAATAATAAGCATTTATTTCAGACATAACAAATCCATAGAATTACAATAATGTTAAATTACAATTAAATATTGGATTTAACTTCTTATGTACAATGAATAAGGTACTTAATTATTAATAATTGAAATCCAATGTCGCAGTATGGACGAGTCGCTACTACGAGCTATAGCAGTCATAATGCTATTAATACTGTCTAGCACTTTTTGTCTAAGAGAAGTAACCCTCTGTCTATGCACTGAGCATTACTATTAATATTAGTTAGTATTTATTTGTGGAATCGGAGTCGAATTTCGTCGATGAAAATTCATCAATTGGTTACAAGACCATTATATATGAAAAAGTAGATTGAGAATGTAATTGTTTTCAGACGTTTAGTAGTAATATTTCGTATCACATAATTACATACTGAAATTAATATCTTTTTAAAAACCCTTTAGATTTGCAATAATTTGAGTATGTTTTCTGATTTCATTAAAAGTTGCATACTATATTATCTTTCTCACCTGTAAGACCATCTATTACATTGTGACTTACATTGTAAACGTGCAATGGAGCGAGCTATGCTTGAAAACCCCAAGCACAGCTCGCTCTGATGGACTGAATCCCGTATTATTAGTCACACGTCAGAGAACTAAAGTAACCAACATAGGTCGCAAAATCAGTAAGCTTAAATGGTAGTGGACCGGACATGTCTGCTGGAGGATTATTGTCCAATAGAGCAGATTTATTCTAAAGTGGCGATCACGTCAAGGAAAACGTGTAGGACGCCCTGCGGCAAGAACGCCCGTACGGGCGACCTGAGATAGGCGGCCTACAGTCGCTGGCACAGAACCGGGAGAGTTGGCGTGCGCAAGGCTATTGTGCATGCTTATGTTCATGTGTGTAAGCTGGTAATGATGATTACATTGTGAAAACTACAGTGTCTATATTTTAAGGAGAAGTACTATTTCTTGTAAGTTTTATTTATATATTTTTTTTCCATAATGATAACTGATAACGCACACTCTCATA
The DNA here is from genome assembly GCF_003589595.1 of Hyposmocoma kahamanoa. Taxonomy (NCBI): domain Eukaryota; kingdom Metazoa; phylum Arthropoda; class Insecta; order Lepidoptera; family Cosmopterigidae; genus Hyposmocoma; species Hyposmocoma kahamanoa. The sequence continues at coordinate 11,965,382 of NW_020653852.1, read as the reverse complement.
ACTCCGCACTAGGGATAACCTGTATCGCGGCTGCCATGGACACACACATAGACAACCACAAATTACACCCAAGCTCACGAGATAAATAAATGTAGGCCATACAAATATTTCTCCCGGCCCAGGAATCGAACCCGGGATCTCTGTGTGGCAGTCGAGCATGGTAACCGTCCGGCCACGGAGGCAGTTAGTGTGTATTTGCAACACTACCACCATTACTATACTTATCAAATGATCACTAACTACGACATCATAGTCATTCAAGAGGCTAAACTTTCTTTTACCATATTTTTTAGGGTTGGACCCCTTTTGTAACTACTTAAGTGTTACGACCGGACGAGACGATCCGCGACGCTAATACGTGCTGACAAGTGAGGTCAAGTCCTTAGTCCTTCCCACTAGTCTATTTTAATGAGGTTAACCATTAAGAAATATAATATACGTTTTTTTAGGGCGTTTATTTTTTTTATTTACTCATGTAACTCAGGCTACTTTGACCCATATAATATATACCTTAAAGACTAACACAAAAAAGGATATATAAAACTGAGTAACTAATTTACACCGACTATTTAAACAAAGCAATGCTTTAATTTCTGCAACGCCACTACACAAAAGTACACAAAAAGGAAAAAAAATAAAACAAAATACAGAGAAAAGGCTAACAAAAAAGCAACGAAACAAATATATCAAATAAGTTACAAGGAAAACAACTTGAAAGACTATCATGTGTGCGGCTGTGGCGTATCCAAAAGAATCCACTCGGCTAATGCCACAGCCTTAGAGATTACGCTGTTAAACTGATTTTGGACCCTAAGAGCGATGCCACTCGGGTGCTAGCCCTAGCGATATCAACGCACCCAGTGCCACACGAGCAATGCGGTGTCGTTTATGACTAGAGATGGGAAAAACTGCATATTTTTTAAACGTTTTATACTTTTTTTTTTTAAATGCATGCTTTTTTAAACGCTTTTTCACTTAAACGCTTTTTTAATTTGAAGCTAACAAAATAGTTTAGAAAACATTTAAGCGCATAGACTTTTATGTTAAAAAGGCTTGTAACGTTGTGTTGATGTTGATAGCGAAACGCAAGAGTGCCTACTAAAGGTTTTAAGACAAGTAAGTTTTTTTGTGAAAAACGAGTTATGTTTTTTATTTATGACATAACAATATTATATTAACATTTTGTTCATTGGCATTTAAAAGCGTTCAATAACATAAGTTGTTTAACTTTGTAGTTGAAATGTAAAAAATTGCTTATTTTTTTAATGTTAAAACGTACGTTTAAAAAGCGTGCCTGTAAAAGCGCTTTTCACTTAAACGCTTTTTAGTTCGACGCTTAAAAAGTCCTTTAGAAAAAGGTTTAAGCGCATAGACTTTATGTTTACAAAAGCTTGCAACATTATGTTGAATTAATTTGTTTAGGAAACATAGATGGCGCTACTTGAAACTTAGGTACGTTGTAAAAAATTAAATTGTTGAGTATCTATAGAACTGACCAGTGACCAATGCTTACGCTTAAACTGAAAAGCGTGCTTATGCGCTTATTTTAAAAAGCAGACTTATTTAGTGTATTTCGTTTAAGCGCCTACCTCTATGTATGACGCCGCTTACGCAGCGCAGCACCCCTCCCCGCTTCCTCTCCTGACCCCATCCTCGTTTTAACACACACCAGATGGCATAATATGTTTTTCTAACTTATATGTAGTACAACGCAGATTCAACCTCAAACGTCACACCGCCGAGGCAGGCATCGTGTGGCATCGCTCTAAACATGTCTAACGATTACAATTGATAAGTACCTATAAACTATTATAACTTTTAACAAAATGTTTTTGTGAGTGTTGTTAACGTATGTTTTGCCAGACACTGACGACTCAATACATGTAATTGTATAAACTTTTTTACCTTTCTATTAAAATTGTGAATTGAACTGTAGATACTTGTTTCTGGCACCTATTTTGTTATCCTCTACTTATTTTGGCTTGCGGTTTTCTACCTACTGTGGTAAATAGCTAACGTTGTGTAATAAACTCCGTAAGTATATTTTCTCTGATCTTTCTCACTCATCGTTAGCACCTAATTCACATTCATTCTGTTATATAGGGTATACAATTTTTGTTATTAAACTATGTATAGTGGCTTTTTTATAAGTGAGTATTGTCCCGAGTAAATTTCGGGACTCTATTAGTCTTTTTAATGTGATACCAATTGACGGGACGAACAAGTCGTGCACCTGATGGTAAGCGACACGCCTGTCCATAACAGTTGCAGTACCACTCAGAGTCTTAAATCACATAGATCTGAGGGGCACCGTTGACAAGTCTCATATGCCTGTAATTTCACTAGCATCCTTCCCGTTATAACCGGAACGCAGCTCGCAGTAATGCTCACATTACTTCTTAGCGGCTGAAATCAGGTAAAGTGGCAGTACTTCCCTGGACCGAACTCTTTCACAAGGAGCTCTACTGCTCCAACAATGGGCTCTACTACTACATAATAATTAACTACAGGGAATTACCTAGTTTGAAACTCCGTATTTGGTATGGTTGTCATTATTACATTATTGATATATTTTAGTCGACGAGGCAAGTCGAAATTATTATAGCCTGGTCATCCTCAGTGAAAAAGTCCCCACTTTCGCAACGACACAAAACAATAACCTTTTTTGCCAAACGCGAGCAAAGAAATTTCGAAGACTTCGAATTTCTTTTATTTTTTTACAGAAAGGAGAAAAAATATTGAATTAAAAAGGGCTTGCTGGGACCTTTTTTAAAATATCCTCCTTGATAAACCTATATTGACAATTTTTCTACCCATTTTTACACTATTAGTTCTTTCTTATAAGTATTAGGCATTTATCGTCCTGTACACAAATACAGTAAAATAGTAAATTATCCAGACACCATAGTACCTATTATTTTCAAAACATTACTGAACTCTAGTTTCATTATAAACTACAACTATACTTAGAAAATTTCATCGTTTATAACTTTTTCTATATTAAAGATACACTACACTATGTAGTATTTCCTTTATTTAATAACGTGTAATTATTATCTACAAAATTGTATTTAAACTCATCTGGTAATAATATATCAGTATATATTGCGTTAATATGTGGTGGTAGTGTGAGTAATTTACAATCGGGACCTCAAGATTGTTTTTGAGAAATAAGTTTAAACAAATTAATTTCTTACGAAATTATTAAGAAAATGTAATTTATGTTAAGGAGAATAGTATTTTTTATGAAAAATAATAACAGACATAACATTAATTAATACTAGGAATAAAAATAAAGTAGCTGTTCTTGACAGTCGTCTTCACAAGGTCACAAATTAATTTAAGGGGCAATTATATACGCTTTTATAATAAGATTCCGGTTGTTCGTATATTCAGATTTTGTCATTCACGAGTGAAACAAAAACTTTATACTAAAGCTTTATACAGCTTCTGCGTACTTGGATGTTAAAACATCTGTGGTAGAGTGACCCGTTTATCTCTTGCATGTAGTCTCCATCTATAATGTTTGAAATAAATATTGTAAATGATAAATGTGTACAAATGGCCAAAATGCCTTATTCAGAGCGGCGGCGGGCGCGGGTACATCAAATGTATGTAGACGTTGCGTTCACAGTAGGCGCGCGCGCCGCGCGGGTAGATCTATTGGCTCGGTCCGCCCGCGCGCCCCGTATCTTTCACAGTGCTTGGTCTAGCGTCTAGCGTCTGTTTGCGATTTCGACGTATGGATTGACCCACTCGTAGCCGCTTCGGCACATTGAAAGGGAAGACACCAAAACCCGCGCGCCCGCACCCGCTGCCGCACCCGCGCCTACACTCTGAATGAGCCCTTAGAGTTTCTCGCTCATTCTTCTCAGGGGAATCTACGAATAATCAGTACAGTATAATCAATGTAACGATTTCAAGCGTAATTTGCTTACCTATAAGATAAAGACTATTTACCTTTGACTTTGAATTATAATTGGATATCAGATTTATAATATAATATGTATAATGTAACAGTGCGTAGTTATTTGTAGTATGGTATGTATTTAATGTATGAGACAAGCAAGGTATAAAAATATAATAAAAGCCTATAAACTGCTACCTGTAAACGTATCGTATTGAATTTAAAAAAACCTGAAGCTAATGAAGAAACAAAAAGGTGCCTTTTTTAGCATTAAAGTGGTAAACATTTTCAGCATTTTAATCAAACTTTATCTTATAATACTGTTTTTGATTTTCGTCTTTCTCAGAAATCAAAAGATCAAGAAATTTTAGTTTTAATAACAAAACATATAACTGTGCGAAAACAAGAAAACGATACTCCAAGAACTTTTACTGGCAAAAAAGTTTCATCTTTTAGATGTACTTGCAGATTACTCTTTCCGTAACATAATATCAACAAAACTTACCTCCAAATCGTATTTTTATTGATGTTACATAATCATCTGTAGTCAACAATAAGGAAAGAAATTGAGAAATGTAATCTCCTTCCTTTTATCATTGTCAACCAGTGCCCCTGTCCACTAAGCTTGTCCACCCATACCTAAGATTTAGGTCCCGGTTAAATACGTAATTACATATTTTGGAATTAAATAATTGACGTTCTTTAATCTGTTTTCTACATAAATAATGATGTTTGTAATAGAAAAAAGTGTCCATATTTATATATTTCGTTAGAAGCAGTGGTCGTAAACCATTTCTTTGTTCTTCAGTCTACACATTACAGTAGCAGTAGAGCTCCGTGCGTAAGAGTTCGTTCAGGGAAGTACCTATTTCTGCCGCCAAGCTGTAATGTGCGCATTGCATCCGGTTTTGAAGGGTAAGAATGCTTGCGAAATAACAGGCACATGGAACTTGTCAACTTATGGCTCAGGGTGACAGGCGCAGTTTCTTGAATTTTTTTATAGTACAAGTCTTTGAAACTAAAAAGTTGAAGTACGTGAAGAAAGAATTTTTTTCATTCATAGAAAAAACTTAATTACATAAGGGTAGTAAATATGTATGTTTGAAAATTTTGTTTCATGGTAAGTATTTATTCAAATGCTATTCGAACTTACTTTCTAAACTTGCAGCACACTGGCATTAATGTTCTTGAAAGCAAATAATGAAAATTTTATTCTTTGATTTTCCTTAACTACCGTCAATAGGGCGAAACAGCGTTAGGGCTGGACTTTTTACTTTGCAAATAACGACAAATAAACACAGCTGATTAAGCTTTTTAAGAGAGTTAATTAATTATTGAGTTAAATTAACTGCAAGCACTCAGATTTAACGTTATTAATGGTTCGGTACCTATGTACTTAATTCCGTAAATCTCGTTATTCATAACAATGTAAAAACGCCATATAAATGTGGACGCGTAACGTCCACATTTATATGGCGAACGGTTATGGAGTGCAATTCCCTGCCTGCAGACTTGTTCCCTGAACGTTATAACTTGGACCTTTTCAAGGCGAGAGTGAATAATTATTTAGGTGTGCATGCTCCATCGTCGTCCATCAGGTGAAATGGAGGTCAAATGCGCACTTACATATGTATAAAAAAATAAATAATAATACACTAAATAACTACTCTACACGAATTGCACTTGTCGGCGACGGGTGGCGCAATCTGGTGTCAGGTAACCGGCCGCGAAAACGCAGATATACGACATCCTTCGGCCAAAACTCCTCGTTCATGCAGGTCGACAGATTTTCGGAAGGTGCTCCTACCACAAACCAATTTAAATTCACGTTGTGTGCGGGACTCTAACCTCTCGACCCTGAGGGTGTATTTGGCTTTTAGCCTGATATACTCCACTATATCCTCAGACTTCATGGAGTAATTAATGTATGCGTGACAGGTACAGCAGCGTCGTCGGTGTGGCCAGACGCAGCAAAAAGTTACATCCTGTCGGTGCTGTGCCACACAGGTTACGGCTGGAGGAAATCCACCTCCACCACCTTTGTAAAGCCGTCCTCGTCACAATGATCCGTCTGCCTTTGTGATTTTACAACTTCAGAGACAGGCACACGGGGATTGCTTTTGCACTTAGCCGATTGCCGCCGCTCGAGTTTCGGTAAGTATTTTAATCTATTTACATTTTATCGAAATTGTTAACCATACCACCTTTTGCAAGTTAAAATTGCCCCTGCTTACTTTGGAGCTGTTTCGAAAAAAGGAACACGTACTTTCTTTACGACCTGGTATAAAATCTTCTAGTTTTGTACGGAAATAAAAAATATTCGGACCGTTTATTTTGAAGCAACTATAAACATAAATTAGTAATTTTAAATAATGTAATTTACATAATGCCATACAGCAATTTTTAATAAAGTCTTCTAAGAGGATGTGCATAACTAGTAAGATTAAAACAAAAAGCGCCAAATCTAATTTTGTTTCAAAGTTTAAATTCTGTTAAGTACAGGGACGTAAGTAGGTAAGTATACTGGAAACTTTTTGACATGTTTGTTGTTCGTAACGGAATCCTGTCAATAAGTTTGTTTAAAAACAAACGCAGACTACAAATGTACTTAATTATGATTGTTAATACAAAGATCGAAAACACAGAAAACCTTTTCCGACCCGATGGAACTTGACCCCACGACCATACTGCACCGAAGTATTGCTCTTACCAACTGAGCTACGAGTCAAGTTATCGAGTTGTAGAAATTCTATATGGTTTTTGTTAAAGATCTTTCTGCTGGATTTTTCTGGATTCCGCGCAGCTAGTGAAAACACAATAGACACTTTTACTATATCTTTTATTATTTTTCCTAGATCACGACTTCACAACAAATTATACTCGGGTCAAATATGGCGGACCTCGCGAGGGCTCTCGTGGGCGCTCGTACATCCTTTCTTTTTAGAGTCAGTTGAATTACTTAATGTGAGATAATGAAATGATATTTATAACAAATGTTTAT
>NW_020653852.1:11928750-11958464 GCF_003589595.1 Hyposmocoma kahamanoa | reverse complement strand
GCCACTCGGGGCCGGCAACGCCACTCGGGGCCGGCAACGCCACTCGGTGCCGGCAACGCCACTCGAGGCCGGCAACGCCACTCGGGGCTGGTAACGACACTCGGGTCTGGTAAATTACATATTTCCAAAGCAATAATTTATGGCGGAAAACGTAGAAAGAAATAAAAAATCTAATAAAAATGAAATATATTAATGACTAATCAAATTTACTGAATCAACCGCTCACAATTCCAAAATGAATGATCTGAATTATATTTACACGAATTATCTGAATTAACAAACATTAATCATCAATCATCATCATCATCAATCTCACTAAATTTCCCTTTCAGAATCACTCTCCATGGGGTCGTTTGAAAATACCAACCAAGGGTGAATTTTGTCTACTGCAACCACGGCTTTATAAGTTTGTTTACCGTTACGACGCGTGATGGGCGTGTCTTCAATTTCATATCTATCATTGCCTAGATTTTTTACGATTCTATAAGGCCCGCTACATTTAGGGAGTAGTTTTTTGCTTTGGCCTGGCACCGGATTACCTAGCTCCCTTTCCATTCACACCAAATCACCTATGTTGTAATTGGTGGCTTCTTTTCTCCTATTGTCAAAACGAGCTTTTTGTTTAAATTGCTCTTTCCTCATCTTATCAATTGCTCTCTCCCTTATTTCATCGCGATTGAGATTTCCGTGAGCCTCAGACACTATTGAATTCATAGTTCCATCTGAACTTCCCGTCGATATTGTTCCAAAGAGCAATTCCGTTGGTGTTTTACCAGTGGCCTTGTTCATAGTATTGTTGAGTCCCCACTGTACTTTAGGTATAGCCATATCCCATTCGTTGTCTGGCTTATCATGATTACTGGTAGCAAAAGCGTCTAAAATAGAGCGATTATAATGCTCTATTTGTCCGTTTGCTCTCGGAGTCGCGACGGCGTCTAACACATGAACTTCCCTTTCTTTAAAAAAAAACGAGAAAAGCATGACATGTAAAACATGTACCCCTGTCCGTTATTACACGGAGCGGTATTCCGAATAACGAGAAATAATCTTCAAACACCGAAATTGTAGTTTTTGTTTTGCAATTTTTGACGGCTTTGATGTAAATAAATTTGGTAAAAGAATCAATAATCGCTAGAATATATGCATTTTGCTTTTTACTCAAAGGGAACGGTCCACAGTGGTCCGCATTTAGTGCTTCAAACGGTTTATTAGGCTTGGGTATCGGATGCAACATACCATCTTTTGGACCACCGGGAACTTTGTTATGCGCGCAATGTAGGCAGGATTTCGCTGTCAAAATAAGCGTTCAAAATGTTTTCTGTGTAAAATTAATAATTTTTATTTATAAATGCGTCGTTGTGTATACAAATGCGCATTTAATTTCTATTTCATGACCATACTTCCGTAATCCAGAAACTAATCCGCTTTTCTGGCATGAAATATCAATACGTAAGTATTGCATTGTGCAACAGGTTTAATTTAATACAGCACGAGAAAACTGTGATGAATACGTTTTTTATGATACCACGTGACGGGACGAACAAGTAGTGTGCCTGGTGGTAAGCAACACGCCTGTCCATAACAATTGCAGTGCCACTCACAGCTTTAAACCACAAAGATCTGAGGAACATACCACTGCGCCCGTCACCCTGAGACATAAGTTGACAAGTCCCATGTGCGCAGCATGGCACGCAATGTGGTCATTTTTACATTACTGATTGACGGCAAAAATAGGTAGATAATCTTAATATATTTCAAATTATATTTTGTAACCTATGTGTGTGTCCCGCATGTGGCACCCGCGATACAGGGTTTCCCTGCGGGGCGATGAGTGTGTGCGCGTTATTATTATTATTATTACTATTTGTCTAGTTTATGTAGTATAAAGCTTCACCTTGTCGTTTTTATTAAATTTCGGGTCAAATAAAGCTACTTCATTGTTTACATACGTATACAGTATTAGTTATAAAATGTTTAACTATCCTTATATCTATATTTGTTATATTTTCATGTTTATACCACACACTTCTGTTCAAACACATTTCGAACAAATCTCTACTCTCGTTCTCCGTCCGACATATGTCCGAAACAATTGCTGTTTAATAAGTAATGTCAAATAAGAAGCTTCATTGGCATCATGCGTTTTTTTTTTTTAATTTCGGTATTTTTTTATTTTTTTTTTAAGGTTGGGTATTATATTTGTTTAAATACACACAGGACCAGAACACTACTTGTCATACAAATTGATCAAACACATAATGTGAAAAAAGTTTTCAATCTTTTATTTTTATTTTTTGAAAGGCTCAGACAAGTTTTTTTGAGTAATCACAACACTGTGTTAAGATGTTTCAAGCTAATTAAAAATAACCCTTTACGTTGCAAACCTTGTAATAAGGGATGTTGACACCCTTACTAAATAATTTCTTGACTTTTATTATGTAAACAGAAGGTTCCACTGTGTATATCATAAAATTTAGTTAAAGCCCTTTGCAAGGGATTTACAGAGAAGTTGCCTGCAGAAATGGAAATGTGAAGAATCCGGTGAGTAATAAAATAAGCCAAGCCCGTTCAATATTTTCAGCGTCATCAACTCCAGAACTGCTACTTTGTATTCTCGAGGACCCACGTCAGCATTAACCCCCTTTGAGTTTCAGAGACGTATTTAGGTGAGTCCCCTAGGGCACATTTCACATTTTTTGTATAATTGTGTAACTATAAATGCACCCACTCCTTGTGCATGCAAATGCACAAGGAGTGGGTCTTAAGATGAACATGGACAAGACGAAGATCATGTCGAATGTCCATGTTGTACCCGCTCCAGTTAAAATTGGGAGCATTACACTCGAAGTTGTTGACCATTACGTATACCTGGGGCAGACAGTCCAGTTAGGTAAGTCCAACTTTGAGAAAGAGATCTCTCGTCGAATCCAGCTCGGATGGGCAGCGTTCGGGAAACTCCAAAAAATCTTTGCGTCCGAATTACCTCAATGTCTCAAGACGAAAGTCTTTGACCAGTGTGTGTTGCCAGTGATCACATATGGATCAGAAACGTGGTCCCTCACTATGGACCTCATAAGAAGGCTCAAGGTCACTCAGCGGGCAATGGAGAGAGCGATGCTCGGTATTTCCCTGCGTGATAGAATCAGAAATGAGGAAATCCGTAGGAGAACTAAGGTAACCGACATAGCTCGAAGAATTGCTCAGCTGAAGTGGCAGTGGGCGGGGCACATAGCTAGGAGAACCGATGGCCGTTGGGGCGGAAAGGTTCTTCAATGGCGACCGCGCACCGGACGACACTCAGTGGGTAGGCCCTCCACCAGGTGGACCGACGATCTGGTGGAGGTCGCGGGAAGCCGATGGATGCGGGCAGCGCAGGACCGATCGTCGTAGAGATCGTTGGGGGAGGCCTATGCCCAGCAGTGGGCGTCGTATGGCTGAATGATGATGATAAATGCACGTTGTACGAGGAGGCTCCTTTCGTGGGGTGCATGAAAGGAGCCTCTTTCTCTCTCTCTCTCGCTAGTCGCGCCCTATCGTGCTAGCCCTACTGGGTAACCAATCAGGCAAATCTTTCACCAAGATGGCAAGCATTACAATGTGTGCCATCTATATGATAAAAAATAGACTAGAAATGAATATTTAATTTATTGAATATCTTGATGTTTTTACCACCATAATAGTAGCGGTGTAGCAACAAACGCATGTTTCAGTCTAGTCAGATCGAATGATTTTGTCTGTGTTGTTTAATCTTTGTATCTATCATAATATAAATGCATACTTAAGTAATTTTCTAATTATTTTAATTTATTTAATCTAAAAAAATGTAACGTGATTGTTACATTTTATATTTTTATTTTTATTTAATTTAGTAATCTATATTTTACAAATACAATGAAAGATAAATAGTAATAATAACAACTCACACATTCAATACCTGCACTGGGGAAACCTGTGTCGCGGGTGCCATGGACACACACATAGACGACCACAAATTACACCCAAACTCACGAAAGAAATAAATGTAGGCCATACAAATATTTCTCCTGGCCCGGGTATAAATATTCTAAATTCAATGTTTTGTGTGGTAAAAAGATTTAGAAAAATAACTATTTGTTAAGATCACTAAAGCATGGAGCTGTACTATTTTGTCTAATAGAGTTAAATTAGTATGCCCCGTTAATCCGGCCCCGTCCACTAACAATTTCACAATGTCACAAGTTTTATAGATAAAAACAAAATTTTAAAAGAAATTGTGTGTTTTCCGGCGAACCTTAATAAAACGGCCCAATTTTTTCGAGGAGCTCTTATTTTTAAAAGACTTAGCTAATAAGCAGATAAGTTTTAATTATATTTTTAATTAATTTAATCCACAACAGAAACTTGAACATGAAGATATTATGCTATAGGGGTTCATCGTCGACTTTTGCCTCAAGTTTTTTTTTTTTATTATATTAAATGACGGGACGAACTGATGGTAAGCTACACTCCATAACAGTTGCAGTGGCACTCAGAGCTTTTATACGCATAGATCTGATGAGTACTGCCACTACGACCGTCACCCTGAGACAAAAGTTGACAAGTCCTGTGTGCTTGTAATTTCACCAGCACCCTTACCCTTCAAAACGGGAACACAGTAATGATGACGTTGCTACTTGGCGGCAAAATTAGGTGGCTGTACTACCCTGGATGAACTCTTTCACAAGGAGCTCTAATACTACTGAAAAAAGTTATCTATCAGTACGTTTTTCTGTAAAAAAAACCGATCTCAAAACTTTCCTTATCCGCGTTTGCTGTATTCGTTATCGCGGTCTCTTCAACGCCAATTGAAATGTAAGTGGAAATCTGGTCAAAATGAATCATAAAATGAGCTCAGACACAAGATAACTGCTGTACGCTGTTGAGGAGTTCCTCTCATATGTCTGCATTTCCATCTTCAGATCAGTTGTTTGTCACCAAAACTTTTTTTTTCATTGGAATTACACTGTGTCAAGTTTTATTAAAATCGGAAACCATGAGGGAAAGCAACTGAAATTCAATAAACCGGTTTCATCCACTAATTTGCCATCCCTAAAGGTAAAATATATTCTTCGAAATTTGTATGGGATCACCACTGAGGCACCCCTTAGCAACAAAAAGTAATTATCGAAATCAATTCTCAAATGTCGGAGCAATCTCGCGAAATAAAAAAAAATACGGTTAAATTGAGAACCTCCTACTTTTTCGAAGCGGGAAGAATTAACAACATTTCGAGAAGAATTTAACGTCTAAATACTCCCAGCCCCCTTGACGACGACGCCTATGCGATCTTCAAATTAAATTCTTAATAATGTACCTAACACAAGCAAAACTAAATGAACAAAGACCTTGCCAATAAAAAATTTACAGTTTGTAAACCAATTCTTGCTTCAACTGCTCTTGCGAGTGTTTTGCAAAAGATGTTCAAACAAAATGGAGAAATATTATTCGAAGGTAATAAAGATGCTGCTGATCCGCTGAGTTCAGCTAGTAGTCTCGGCTCTTGACTTTATCATTTTAACCCAGTAAACTGTGCCACCGAAAGAGAAAAATCTATACGATAAACTATAACGACGCCTTATAATGAAAACCACGGCAACGCATTTTTACATATTTTTGTTAAAGCTAAACATGTTTAAATGTTAATTTTATTAAAGTAATATAGCATGTTGCTTGTAGCGTTTTTGCTAAATTTTACAGCACATTTTTTTATTCTTCCTGAAAAAATACTTTCAATTCACATTCGAAAGCCACGATAATACAAAATCTTCCATTTGTGCTATTTATTACGGTTTAGATATTCTTTTGAAGTATATGGGTATATGGGTGTATATAGGTGTATGATTGTTTCCTTTCATATTGAAGCCAATTTATGTAATCAACTTCTCTTATATACTTCTTATAGCGCCAAATTAACCCTTTATATCAACTATCTTTTGATAAAAAGGTAAAGCAACTGTACGGTGTTCCATACACTTATAAATGATAGTATGATAACTGTTAAGAATGTTTATTAGTATTGATTTACAACTAATAATGATACATTTGATAGGTGTGAAATGAGTGCACTGCGCGATGGCTGATTGTGAATTAAATATAAATTATAACTAAATGTCGCATGAATACGTAAAATGCCGCATAAACATAATGTACGATATTGCACCGTACATGCTCTGGACAGGAGAAAAATAACAATGGAAAATAAGTAAATATAAAAAGAAAGTAGTAAGAAAAAATAAGTATTACATGACATGACATGAGTAAAAACATTATACAAACAAAGCGAATACTTATTAAAATCTACTCATTAAAATGTTTGCGCAAGACAGGCGAGGTTGCCTTATTCAGTGCGCATGCACTAAGTGGATTCGTGTGACGCGCGGAGTCACGTTGCGAGACAGCGCTTCCCTAGAGGACAGCGACAGTGGCGAGGGAGCGGCTCGGCGGCGTCGGTGTGGGCAGCTCAGGTGTCGCAAAGTCGGCGGCTGCGAGAGGTCCGTGGGTACGAACTAATGACGACATGCGTGCGATGCATGCGGAGCGGAGACGTCGCTCCCGCAGGCGGCGCGGCGCCACGCGTAGATCGCGCCTGTGCATACAACAGCAGCTACCAACACATATATGACAACGTACTGATGTACGTCATGGTAGGACGTGTGATCTTCAAGTACATCCTGGGATTATTCCATTTTCATTTGCTGTATCTGCTCTTCTAAGACCTTTATCTGCTTTTTAAATATTTGATCGCTGTCTTTTTCTGCGTTATAGTCATTGACCGAGATGAAAATGTTGATGATATGATTGATAGGAGGAATTTCGACCTTCAAGATGTCTGCTTCAGCGTTCAAATCATTGCTTCGTGTTTTATGAGAGTATATTGTAAAGACTTTGTCCTTGATAATGCAGCCTTCACCCAGTGATATAACTCCAGAGCATTAAGCTGTTCGGCAGTAACTTAACTCCCGCAAATTATGCGAACGGTACATTGACGGCAACAGAAAAATAGGTACGTATTGACCTTACTGACTTCTAACCACGTGGTCTTGCACTTGACAGTGGTTACCCCGTTCGTTATCCCGTGTACAGAGACTATTATCCGACTTCATCTGGTACGTTGGTCCTCGCAAAGGACACAGGTCATATAATATATGACCTGTATATACATATATGAATATATGATGAATATCTACTTCGAATGGAATACATTTGTGAATATCATCTTCGTTCATTGTTAAGTACGAATCTTTGTGCATGTTTATGGCTATAAGACTTGCTATCGGTGTTAGGGTGACCATGTTTTCTTGCGTCTTTATTGGGACGAGGATTTTCCTATAGATTTCAAACTGCTCTCGGAAGATTAGAGGTATTTTTATTTCAAATATGAAAAATGACTTAGTCATTTTTGCTCTGACTTTCAGCAAGTGGTAGATCTTCGGTAATACAGACTGCATGTTGCTTATAGGTAGTGTTAGTTCCTTTGACAACTGTCCTGATACTATGTTCAGTTCATCTCGTAGTTGTTCAGGTGTAATGAGACGAATATTAAACGAGCCATAATGAATATTTGAGATTGTGTGTTGAATGCTCTTCAGAATGATCAAAACGTTGTTAGCGATGACAGCTGCTAATACAAAGTCGTTGTTGTTTGAGACACTGGATATCTCTGCTTGGAGTGCGTTCATTGCTTTTTCCAAGTCTTTCATGTGCTGATTGACGAGCTTGTGTTGTTTGTCAAAAGTGGACTCTACTCTTTTCAGTAGGTTAAATTGGGCTTCTACTACTGAAGTTTGATTTTTCCACAACTAGGCGAGATGCTTCTCATTGTCTCTAAGTAATTCGATATCCTTTTGATATTGTTCGGCGAACTGGTTGTCGAGTACTCTGAATACGGAATGTACAATGTTGCCTATGCCATTGATAAGGCCACGGCGCACGCGCACGCGAGAGTTCACGGTGTCGATTTGCTGCCCGAGCAACACATGATCGTAGTACTCCAGTTCCTTGAATCAGTGACGTAATTGTAATAGGACTACGTCACATTGTGCGCGCTTCTTGGCTTTGTAGCATATGTTCGTTAAGTTATTCATATGAGTTGTAAATAGTGATACACCTTGCCAATAAGGATTCATGTCATACAATATCTTTCCATTCGTCGCGAATTAAATTCATATTCGAAATCTTATCGAAATAAATCCCTTGATTCGCTTTCAGGCTTTTTAAGTTGTAGGCACCGTGCGCCGGTTACATAAACATAAAGGTGAGCAGCGCTATAGCCATTGTGATAAGGCTATTTGATGATTTGATTGAAAGTTGCGATGTTTTTGGTTTCAACATCTGAAAGTTGATAGGCAATGGTGACAATTTAGTGATAGGTCGTCGGATAAAACCGTTTTTTTTGTTTTTATTGTCACCACGCGGACCAGTCCGTCCTTGCCGGGATGAAGCTCAGTAACCCTACCGAGAGCCCACTTCCCAGGGGGTAAGTTAGCATCATGGACTATGACAATGTCGTTCACTTGCTGATTTTGCTGCAAGTGACGCCACTTACTGCGTGCGGATAATTGACATAAGTATTCTACTTGCCATCGTCTCCATATGTCATTAAAAATTTTCTGCGTTAGCTGCCATCTGGTTCTTTCGTCATGTTCTGTCTCAATAATAGTGAGAGTGAGACCGCTCGCTAGAAAATGGGATGGAGTTAAAAAACTCAGCACTAGGCAATGATGGATAGGCGTTGAAGTGAAATTCGATTTGCATGTCTGTTATTTGTGCTAAGAACTCGTCGTCGAGTTTTTCTAGTACGTTGATGTAGTTTTGTTGTAGAATTCTGTTCGTTCCTACAAAATTTGTACCATTGTCGCAGTAGACGTGACGTGGTGCTCCACGACGAGCTGCCATCCTGCGCATTGCTGCTGCAATGAATGCTGTACTTATGTATTATGTCATTTACGCTGTCGGCGCGTTGCTCCGTCGCGACGTTTGATAGTAATGACGTTCTGATTTCTTCATCAGTGACGTAAATATGACGTTCAGCTGATTCTTAATTTTGCGCAAATGACTGTAACCACGACGTTCTAGTCCACCACAATTGATGCTGTTTCAGTTGATCTACTGAGATGCCTCTGCTCGCACAGTCTGCTGGGTTGTCACCTGATTTGACGTACTGCCAGCATTCTTCAGGCATTACTACAGTTATTTGTTGAACCCTGTTCGCTACGAATGCTTTCCAGCGGTTAGGATCACCTTGGAGCGAACCAAGTGCTGCTGTAGAGTCTGTCCACCCAAACACAGTGATATGATGGCCAGATAGACTGTATTGAACTGTCTCCATAAGCTTTAATAGCAAAAGACATGCAGTTAGTTCTAAACGCGGAAGGGTCACTGTCTTTTTGACAGGAACTAGTCTAGCTTTTGCCACTGCTATCACGATCGAGGGCTGTTGATTGGAGTTGCATGGTTGCTTATTAATTTTGCAGTATATTACACAAGCATAAGCTTTCGTAGACGCGTCACAAAACCCATGTAATTCAATGCTTTCGTTCCGGCTGCTTCCCAACCATCTTGGAATTTTTATTTGATTGATATTTTCTAGTTCTTTTCTGATTTTATGCCACTCCATGCTCATGTTGTCTGGTAACTGGTCATCTCATTGCACGTCTTCTAGTAGCCATACTTTTTGAAATAGAAGTTTCAATGTGGTAGTTACGGGAGAGAGCCACCCCAATGGATCGAAAATCTTGGATATTTCAGATAACAGGCTTCTGTGGCTTATTGGCTTTGATGATGATGGTTCCAGTGTTATTTAAAATAAAAACTGATCACTTTGTGGATTCCATCGGAGCCCATAATGCTTTGGTGGAGTCCTAGTGTTTGAAATCAAATGGCTGCTGCTGATTGCTGACTCCTTGTACTAATTCAACTTCATTTGATGGCCATTTTCGGATATTAAATCCTCCCGATTTGAGTAAATTAATCATTTGATTTGCTTGTAATTGCCTAGCAACCTCAATGCTGTGGCTTCCACTGAGGAGGTCATCCATGTAAAACTCTTCCTTTAGTGCTTTTGCTGCAGAAGGATACTTGGAGCCTTCATCTATTGCCAATTGCTTTAATGTCCTCATGGCGAGAAAGTGTGCTGCCTTAGTGCCATAACTGACAGTTGTTAGTATGTACTCACGTAACAGTTGATCTGTAGAATCTCTCCAAATGATTTTATGAAGATGTTGATCCTTTTCGTGGACAAGTATTTGCTAAACATCTTCTCAATGTCAGCTGTGAAAGCAATCTTATACTGCCTCCACCTTAAAATCAATGATAGTAAATCTGACTGTAAGTTAGGTCCACTGTACATTAAATCATTCAATCAGCTGCGGCCAGATGACGTAGGCGATGACGCATTAAATACGGCGCGCAATGCCGTTGTAGTGGACTCAGAACGAATTACGCAATGATGTGGCAGGTAGCAACTCGGCGTCTCGTTACTTGTACACTCACACATGTGGCCGAGATTGATATACTCATTCATAAAGTCCCTATAATCCTTTGCTGTGTTTGGGTTTCTTTTGAGTTTTTTCTCCAACTGAAGAAATTGTGCTATGGTTCGTCGATTTGATTCTCCAAGCCGTTCCTTGGCATCAGGTTTCATAGGAAGTCATACGACGGAGCGACCCTCTTTTTGGCGGGTCGTTTGCTGTTCGTAAAGCTGCACACATGCGTAGTCTTCTGATGACATATTAAGGGTATTGTCGGCAATATCTTCAATAGACCAAAATCTATGAATGTCTTCCATGTTGTTCAAAATTACGTTGCCTTGATATGTTTTCACATTTCCACAAAGTAGCCAACCTAAATGCGACTGCTGAGCTATAGGTTGTGATAAGTTGTCGCCTTTGATGACACCGCCCAATACGATAAACGAATAGATGTCAGCTCCGAGGAGCAAGTCTACAGGACGACTGTTGTAAAACTCAGGGTCAGCTAGAGTTATATTTTGTATGTGTGACCAAGATGGCTTCCCAAAAGTTTGATTTGGTAAACTGTTGATGAGATTTCGCGTAATAAATACATCTGAATTAAAGGTGAAATCTCCATGCAATGTGGACATGGTTATCTCCATGACGCCCTTGCAATTGTTTTCTCTTGCTCCGATGCCAAAAACTACACCTTTACAGCGGCGTCGTGGTAGAGCTAACTTTTGAGCAGCGTTTTCCGTGATGAGGGAAACCTGAGAGCCTTGATCAAAAAGCACTCTCATGGTGTGACGTGTACCATCTGCATCTTTAACTGCAATCAGCGCTGTAGCTGATAAAATTTCAGCTGATTGATTTCTAGAAACATGCTATAAATTGCTCGTTGTTAATTTTCAAAGTCGGCGGTTGCTGTGCCTTTGTAAAAGCGTCATGTAACAAGGTGTTGTGTAGTGCTGAGCATTCTCGGCATGTTTTTGTAAAAAAACATTTATTGACGATATGATCATAAAGACAATTGGTGCAAAGTTTCAATTTCATGTCAAGTTTTTACAATAAAAAATGCCATGTTTTTTGGTGTTGCAATGAGAACATGTGATCTTCGTTAACACGTGGAACGCTTTTGCAATCCGATAGTCACTTTTAGGGTTATTCTGATACTGCTGATTGAAATAAGGCTTCTTATTGTTGGATACAGATGGTAGTGCTGACTTCTGCTCTACATGGTCTTGCTTGCGACATGAGGCTTTTAAAGAAGTAAACTTGTTCTCTAGAAACTCCAGAAACTCGGACATTATAGGGAGGTCACGAGGGTTTTCAAACTACTCTATATAGTCCTTGTGCGTATCTGCATCAAATTTTTGTGTTAGAAGGTGATATGATCAGTGGATCCCAAGTAGATATATCCACACTCAGGTTCTTAATAGCATTCAGACACTCATTGGTAGTGTCATGAATCTTCTTGATGTGAGACGGCGATTGTTGTTGCACCGTCGGTAACGACATCAATATGTTGATATGTGAGCTGAATATTAATTTCGTGTTGTTGTACCTGTGGTTGAGAATATCCCAACAAACTAGGTAATTATCCGAAGTGATTCATAAATGTTGTATGAGTTTTTCAGCAACACCCTTGATTTTGCTTTTCAAAAATTGCATCTTCTGTGCGTTAGACATGGAATTATTATTATGAATAGATTCTGTACATAAATTTATGATAATCGCCATTAAAAAATGGTATGTCCAATAATAGGTGTCCTTTTTTCTTTATAAGTTACAGCCCACATTTTGCTATTTATTGATCGTTTGATGTCGTTGTACTGATTTTCGTACGTTTCGTTCGTGTTGAACGTTTCTTCATATTCTTTATTTTATTCAACGAGCTCGCTATCTATTCCCCAATGCAATGAGTCCATAGCTGCCCAACGAGCATCTAAGTTTCTTAAGATATCTTGATATTCCGACTTTTCTGTTCATTTTGTCAAATTAATGTATGTAAAAGTGCGAGAAATTGCTTTAAAATTACTCTTCTGCTTGCGTAACATTTCCTCCAATTTGCTGGGTCGCGTTTACTTCGTTGATATTGTTCTTGAGCAAAGAGCGTTGGTAGTGGCTCTTTTGTAGAAGGAGGGTAATTGATTACCTTCGGCGTAGTAGGACGATCGTCGTCTCTTGTTGATGGATGCAGAGCAGAAATAGAATCAGTGGATGTGTCTGGCTTGTCCACTAATGTTTTTTCTTTTAGATATTGCTGAAGGTATGAGCGTACTTCACCGTAGAACTGCTTCGTTTTTTCGTAAGTATTTTTGGTAAAGTATTCGTTGCTGCGATCTTCATATTGGCACAGTTGAATATTATTGCTTCGAAATTCAACTCAGTATGCTTCTAAGGTGTCTAACCTTTTTTTATGTTTGCTGGCGTCTTGCGGTCGGCGCCATCTTTTTTGAAATTGATCAAAAGCTGCTCAAATGTTCCTATGAGCTGATTTTGAATTGCTAATAAATTTTCCATATTGACTTGCTTACGGAAAATTGATAGTTCAGCGTAATTGTAAACTTCACGTGGTATGTGCGCCTTCTCAATCTAGCCGGTGAGACCCTCTTGTGGGAGGCTGGCTATACCGATTCGCTTCTAACGCAAAGAAATACAAATTAGCACTGAAATGGCTACTGTTGCGGCTCACGCCTGCTTGCAGCGAGAACTGTCGTGCTCTCACGTGGTTGATAGCTGCAGTGCTGATTCGATGAACCTCACACGCCGAATTTCGACGACACTAAGGCACGAAGGACCATTAAGATGTACGGTGTTCCATACACTTATAAATGATAGTATGATAACTGTTAAGAATGTTTATTAGTATTGATTTACAACTAATAATGATACATTTGATAGGTGTGAAAGGAGTGCACTGCGCGATGGCTGATTGTGAACTAAATATAAATTATAACTAAATATCGCATGAATACAATACAATATTGCACAGTACAGCAACCTCATTATACAAAAAGAACGTATATGAATGAAACCCAATCCGCAACCTAAAGTAAAGAAGTAAAAGAGTAAACCTAATCCTCACAAAATGAACTCATTTACCTACTACTTACAACTTTCAATAAGTATTCCATAAATGACAACCCATCTCTAATACCTACAGAGATCTTGTTTTGATCTCGTATTCCACTTATGATTTATTTATGAAGAAATCATTCTTGAAGACTAATTATAACTTTTGTAATCATCATCATCTTTAACTCATTTATACATCCCACTGCTGAGCTCGAGTCTCCTCTCAGGCGAGGGTTTAGGCCACAGTATCCGAGGGTTGGCTTTCTTTCTTTGGCGTGCAGGATTCATCACGAAAATTAAATCTCGCTCATAAATTCCAGAAACCTCAAAAGTACGAGCCCGGATTCGAACCCACGGCCTATGCTTAAGAGGCGGTAGAACCATTAGGCTACCACAGCATTTTTTTACCTTTTGTAACTATAGTGAAAAATAGGGCGGTTTGCGTTAATATTAGACATAACTGGTTGATGACTGTACCATCTCAGTCAGCCTTGACCAGGGGACCTGTAAAGGGCCCGAAACTTTGGTTAGTTTGAAAAAAAAAAACAAATATGCACGATTTAGGTCCAAAAACGTAGTTTCATTTCAACATTCTTAGCGTAAGCCGAAGCGTCCATCATTACTCAAAATTAAACATTTTTTTTATAATACCAATTAACGGAACGAACAAGTTTTGCGCCTGGTGGTAAGCGGCACACCTGTCTATAACATTGGCAGTGCTACCTATAGCTTTAAATCGCAAAGATCTGAAGGGCACTGCCAATGCGCCCGTCACTCTAAGACATAAAGTTGAAAAGTTCCTTGTGCCTATTATTTCACCAGCAACCTTACCCTCCAAAGCCCGAACGCAGTAATTGTGAGCATTACTGCGTGGTGGCAGAAATAGATAAGGTACCAGTACCTACACACATCAAAAAAAGTTTGCGATCAATAGCATAAGCTCCTATAATTCTTTAAATTTAACTTTATCAAGAAAAAATCTATGTTGTATGCTTTCTTTAAATAGGAATACCCTGTTTGAAATTAAAATATAAAACTATTTTTTATTATTTATTTTAAAAAATTGAGCCATTAATCATAATGTAATAGTGATAGAAATTTCATAGAAAGAAAAAGACTGTTTAATTAAACTTAAACAACAATTTATTATTAAAAGGTGTGAATTCAATATAAAATAACTCCTCCCCTGGCTCGAATACATGCGAAGATCCTCCTGGGCATGCTGAGCATCAAGTTATCCAGCATTTCCTGGGGTAACCTATCCCATTCTTCAATAGCGGCTTCCCTGAGCTCTGGAACTGTCTGGGGACGTGGCTCACGGTTCCATACTGCTCGTTTAAGAGCATCCCACGCGTGCTCTATTGGGTTTAAGTCGGGCGAGCCGGCAGGCCAGTCTAATCGTGTGATATCGTATTCTTGAAGAGCAGCATTGACTCGTTGAGCTCGGTGTGCGGGCGCATTATCATCGACCAGTACAAATTGGTGCCCATGGTTTACTCGAAATGGTCTGACGATATCGTCAATAGCAACTGCTTTGTACATGTCTGCTGTCATGAAGCCCCGATACGGGATCAAAGGCGTTCTAGCTCCAATCATAATGCCACCCCAAAAGGACACCGATTTTCCGCCTTGCTGAACTGTTCCAGTGGCAGTTCTTTGTCTTTCACGGTCGCCTGGTCTTCTCCAGACACGGACACGTCGGTTATCTGGATGAGTGCTGATTCGGGATTCGTCAACGAAGAGACAGTTTTGCCAAATGTTTTCGTCCTCACCTTCTTCATTTTGCCGAAGTCTAGCCCACTGCAATCTTCGTTGTTGACGATGCCAGGAATTGAGCGGAGCTCGCCAAGACCTCCGTGCTCGTAATCCAGCCTGGTGCAAGCAATTGCGAACGGTCTGCGTGCTAACTTCAAGCCCAGAGGCGGCCCTGACTTCTGCTTTTATTTTAGTGGCGTTGATTGTTGGATCACGGGCTGCCAGCAATCTAATATAGCGCTTTTGGGCAGCTGTCAAAACAGTTGGGCGACCGCTGCGGGGTCGGTCAGCTAAATTCCCCATTCCGTGATACCTGCATCTGCAACGTAGCCACGACACAGGATTGGGATATAGCAAATCTGCGTGCTATTACTCTCGTGGTGTATCCTTCTTCCCTCAAAGTTACTATTCTAGCTCGTAAAACCTCTGATAATCCTCTTGGCATTTTTTCAATCACAACTTTCCGCGAAAAATATCTTGAATCGCTTATAATTGATTAAATCAGATTTCTGAATGAGCGTAAGCTAGGACTGAAAGCCTTTTTATATGAAAAAACAATTGAACGTGGTCATTGTTTTATGTTCTAATTTATTTTTAAATAAAGAATCTAAAAAGAAGAAAAAATCATAATATAATCTACAGTAACAAAAAAGATTTCAGTTTTTCGAAGTGATCGCAAACTTTTTTTGATGTGTGTACTTCCATGGATCAACTCTTTCAAAAGGAGCTGTAATGCTACTAAATTTAGAACTAAAGTGATACGAAAAATGTTAATTTAATAGACATAAAATACTACTTAGAATAGTTTCTAAGTAGTATTTTATGTCAAAGAAAATAAAGGAGACAAATACAGACCACTTTACAAAATTGACTACAATCTGCCACTTATCTTAAACGATTCTAAATTCACAAATTTTGATCTAAATTCAGTTTCAGCTTTTATTCTTTGACGTCATATTTTGTTATCACTTTTTTTTAACCTCACATTCATGTGAAGTCGTGTGCAGGCGGTTAAAGGTCTTTTTGATGAAGCTATAAAATATTTCGTTTTACTCGAGTTAAATGTTAGGCGGTCCACGTGCGCGTACAATCGTAAATTGAAAACGATAAATCGTGTGACATCGGGTTAACATCCTGTTCGTGACTGTACCAGGAGTCTGATTTTATAAACGCTCGATAGTAACTAGAACGATTACATACATAATTAGTTAGATTACATACATAGTTGGTTCAAATGACTGCAATCCCACTAAACTGATTGCAGACTTAACAGTAGCATTCAGTGAACTTTCTAATACAAATTTTATAGTTACGAGTGTAGATAAAAATCCACATCTAAATGAGAACATATTAAATAATTCTTTAAAAGCATTGTTAACTTATTTTGACAACTGCTTTATATTGATCTGACTAAGTGCAGGGGTTCTGTGGGCAAAGTGCTTGCGTTGAACAAATATATCAATACTAAGGATTACAATAGAACATATTTAAATTATAACAATCGTAAATATAAAATTCATAACATGTACTCAGCAATGATCTCATCTTTAAATCGCACATTCACAATTCAAAAAATTCTTCCCAAACAAGGATAACGGACTACTTTTAACATGTTAAGATAACTTGTAATAGTGGAAAGTATTGCGATTTGAATTACAGCGAAAGGAATTCGAACCATAGTTTTTTTCGTGAATAAAAGTAAAGAAAGTTTTCAGGTTTTCCATATGAGTATCCAGAGTATTCGCTCGAAACTAAATGAAATTGACATTTACATAGATTAGCTCGCAGATACGGCTCCGGATGTACTATGTTTCAGCGAAACGTTCCTCAAAAATGGCGATCAGTCTTGTGTACATATAGAAAGTTATAAATTAGCGGAATATTTTTGCAGGAAAAATCAAAGACGGGGTGCAGTGTGCATTTTCGTTAAAAATACTATACAATTTTTATTGAATATCAATTCAATAAAAATTTAATTAATACAATGGATAGCGACATCTCTCGCCAGGACTGGTAGCTGTAAAGGTGCTAACTGGGTGATAAATCTTTCATAGATTTGTCATAGATGTCGCTACGACTAAAAAGTCGTTGAAAAACCAAATACAAAGACACGACGTAAGCACATAGAAAAATTGGTGAGGTCCGTTGGTTCGTTCCGTGGCTTAGTTGGTATAGCGTCTCGCACGGTATGCAAGAAGACGTCGGTTCGAATCCGGCCGGATCGAAAGAATTTTTTCTGAGTGTTCGATCTTTGTATTAATAATTATAACAAACTAGTGGAGTAATTTCACAAAAAAAAATTGAGTATCAATTCAATAAAAATTAATTAATACTGTACATTTTAATAAACTGGAATGGTTACATGAATTTGCTGTAGAGGAAAATTTCGAGTGTTGTGGGGTAAATATTCCTGACTTGAAAACAAGAATAGTATGCCTATATAGGTCTGGTAAAAAATTTACCATCTTCTTTTATCGGCTTGAATGTCTGTTATTCAAATTGACCAGAAAACATGGAAATTCAAATAATAAAATAGTGATAGTGGATGATTTCAATATTAACCTTTTCCAAAAGGATAACCTTACGTTACGTTTCCTGGTAATCCTTAGTATGTATAAATTCAGATGCAGAGTTACTAAAGCTACACGTATTACATCGCATTCTCAGACTTGTATTGACAACATTGTTACAAATATCAGTAAATGTAAAGCAGAAGTATTAAATCTGGGTATATCCGATCATACAGCACATATGCTGCAATTTCCTTGTTCCGCTAGCTTTTCTATCAAATATTGGTATGTTTATAGAAGAAAAATTGATAATTACATTGACATATTTATGAAATATATATCTCAAATCAAGTTCCATAAGGTATTTGAGCAAACTCATCCCAATGAGGCATATAATGTATTTATTGATATATTAAACCACAATTAAACAGAATACCACAACTACAAACAAAATACCGACAACAATCAAATATTTACAAACCGATCAAGGAAATGTAACTGACCCGTCGCAAATAGCTGAACATTTAAATAGACATTATATTACACAAAGTTTTAATTCCAATTTTGTTAATAATTACAAATATATCCAAGAACATGAAAGTAAGAGCGTATATTTGAATCCAGTTGATGAACAGGAAGTTAGACTTATAATTAAAACTATCAAAAGTAAACGAAGTTGTGGTGACGATGGTATTTCAATGCAAGTGATAACGACTAGTGTTGACATTGTTATATTGCCGCTAGTACATATAATTAATTTAATGCTACACACAGGCTACTTTCGTGATAAAATGAAGATATCGTTAATAAAACCTTTACATAAAAAAGGTTCCAAAGAAGTCTCAGAAAATTACAGGCCTATAGCTCTTCTTCTAAACTTCTCTAAAATATTTGAGAAGGTTATCTACAAAAGAATAACAGTTTTTTTTCTTAGATAAGCGTAACAGATTAAGTCAGTTTCAATTTGGATTTCGTAAAATGAGATCAACATCTCTATCCATTTTTACATTTCTACATAGTTTGTGGGAAGCTATAAATCTTAAAAAAGACAGTATTGCACTTTTTTTGGACATGTCAAAAGCGTTCGACTGTGTTATACACTCTATCTTGCTAAAACAACTTGACAACAGTGGTATTTGAGGCGTAGCAAATGACTTAATACGTAGTTACCTATCGGAATGTAAACAAGCACTATGTCTGACCGTATTTAGCAATAAATGCGTGCAAGAGGCCAGATCGACATACTTAAGAAATATATTGGAATGACCACAGGGAAGTGTAGTGGGTCCTCTTCTCTTTATTATATATATATAAATGAACTGCCACATCTTACTGAGTATTATGCACGCTGTATACCTATTATGTTCGCTGATGATGTCACAATATTATTTACTAATAACGGAAAAAGTATAAATTGACTACGAATTCGACATAAACAATACATTGAACGGCTTACTACCTGGCTTAAATCACTAAATTTAAAAATAAATAATTCTGAAACAAAATATATGCAGTTTGGTAATTAAAAAAATTGACTTAGATTTACACATAACTTATGAAAATGACGTTATTGATGAGGTAATTAATACTAAATTTCTTGGTATTACTATAGATAAAAACTTAAATTGGAAACATCACATAGATGTGCTAAATAACAATCTTGGTAGTTATTGCTACGCTTTATCTGTATTGGTTGATGTAGCGTCGGTTGAAGTTGCAAAAAACGCATATTACGGGAACGTGTACCCGTTACTAATGTATGGTGTAATTTTTTGGGGAAACTCTGTCAAGGCGGTTAAAATATTCACGATGCTTATGCATAATCTATACTAATCCCAGTACCTATTCTCTAAGAAGTCTGTACAAAGAAAAGGGTTTCCTGACTTTAACAGGAGTATATATTTTGGAAATATGTCTTTTTGTACGTAATCACAGTAACTTCTTTACTAAAATATCTAATGTACACTCCGTTAACGTCACAAACAAGGACCGTCTTGTCCTCCCTAAAATAAACAGCACGATCTTTGACCGCAGCACCTATGTAACAGCGATTAGAATTTATAACAGACTTCCAATGGAAATGAATGGAAATGTTTAAATGGTGATAAATTTAAAGCTTGTTTTAAAAAATGGTTAATTGACAAAGTTTTTTACAATGTTTACGAATTTTATATAAAGACATCAAATATTTGACAATTGTATAACTAACTTAATTATAATTTTAATTTTTGACATTTAAGTTGTAATAAACTTTAATTGAATTGTAATTTTAAGACATTGTACGCCTGATTTGGGTAAGAATTGTAGATCTAATCACTTGTAAGTAACACCTGTATTTTACCAATTCATACAATAAATGTTTTGATTGATTGTTTGATTTCTGATCAGTATCCAATTGCGACATTGTCACCTGGTTTTCAATATATTAATAGATTATAATAATAAATAGAGCGGTATCGCGAGGTAACGACTGCCTTGGCTTGTTGGACATTTATTACATCAATTTCGATATAATATATGCGTAAGTTTCAGGTTTGCTCTTAAAAGAAATACAGAATTTTGTTATAAAAGGTCATGGGTTTATCCACATTCCTATTCTTTTTATGATACAAAGTGACAGGACTAACAAGTCATGCACCTGGTGGTAAGCGACACGCCTGTCCATAACAATTGCAGTGCCACTCGGAGCTTTAAATCGTAAAGCCCTTAGAGGAACTGCCACTGCGCCCGTCACTCTAAGACATAAGTCGCCAAGTCCCATTTGCCTGTAATTTCACCAGCACACTGATCCTTCTAAACCGGAACGCAGTTTTAAGTAAGGTGGCAGTACTTCTCTGGACGAACACTTTAACAAGGAGAGCTCTACTGCTATATAAAATTATTTTACGAGGTCAAGGTAATGAAACCATGGAGCAAGGAGGAAGTAAGTAGTTGAAAATTAATGTAAATATTTTTCCCTCCGCTACATTATCCTACCCTCAACAAAGTTAATGGGAATATTATTATTTTTTTATCAATCGAGACGACAGAAGCTGCAAAAAATCTACAGATTTGTTTCTTTTATTACAATTTTCAATAAAAATTCAATACATTCTATTATTTGAGATATGATATTCGGTTCCAAAACCTAATATTTGTTAATTCAATACGATAAAGTTGAATCGTACGTTCTAAAAGAAAATGCCAGTAAAAGTTGGACCGCATTTATTTCCCAAGGAAAAGTACGAATAACGAAATAAACTACAATATTTTAAAAACTACTGTTTTACAATATTTGACTCTATAAATTAGAACAAATAATATTACTTAATATTCTGTTTAACATAACAAATAGAATAATTATCATAGATTCATCGCAAGTAGCGCAAGAAAACTGTTTAAAAACAAAGATCGGCAACAAGCACATGCAGAAATTCGTAAGGACTACTGCAATACTGGTTCGTTCCGTAGCTCGGTCAAGAAAGCGGTTTACCCCGGTGTGCCATACAGTCGCTGGTTGGAATCCAGAAGATTTCTCCCTTGTGTTTGTACGATTTTTGTACCAATTATAACAGAAAAGTATTTTCACAAAAAATATATAGATATGGTAGTAAAAAACATCATAATATTCAAAAAAATAAGTATAATTTACATAAGGCCCACTATAAGTTTCCGGAACTGGCCACAGACGTAAACAATATTTAAAAAGTAATTACATTTGAAAATGGAACTCTTTGGCTGTAGAATACAGTTTTTCATCTGACTGTCACTTGTTTTTACATTGTGGCGTCCTTTTAGAAATTCTTGTCTTCATCACCATGGATTTAACTCGTGAAAATTGTCGTAGCATGATTTTCCAGGACTTTAAGTGAAATTGAACAGCTCAGCGGAGCTTCGCTCGGCTTCAAACTGCTTTTGACGATGGAGCACCATGCAAGACGACTATTTATAGCTAGTTTTTTTTTAGTTGTTAGTTTAGAATAAACGCGGTCGTGTGAATCTCAGTGACGAATTTCGTGATTGTCGCCCGTCCACTGCTGCGAACAACAAAAACATGGATGCTGTGCGCCGTATGATCAAAACAAACAGGCATGTGACATACCATGAGATTCGGGCATCTTTAGGCATAGGCATGAGTTAAATACAATCAATACTACACAAACATTTGGATGTGAAAAAGCTGTGCTCTCGATGGATCCCACACAATTTGACTGCGGCTCAAAAAACGGATCGCGTCACTTGGTGCAATGCCATGCTTACCAGATTCAACTAAGGGGCGTCAAATTTGGTGTGGGGCATACTAACAGGTGACGAAACATGGATTTATAGTTACGATCCCAAAACAAAGCAGCAATCGAGCGTATGGGTGTTTCGAGATGAGCCTCAAAAAACCAACTACTAACCTTTCTGTGTAGGTACCGCCTACTAACTCTCCATAGAGCAGTATCAACAACGTACTGACAAAATTCAATTATTTACTCGCATACATTTGTCAACGTTACATTGACACCGACGTGTGTGTATGAGGTGATACAAGTATGTGTTAGTGCCATTGACCTTTCTACAGCAAAAGTACGTTTTGTTTAACCAAACGTATACGTATTTAGTAAGTCAATATGAGACAACGGGAGAATAATCTTGCTACTGTCTTAGCCATACTTTCTTTTATGCAAGAATATTGACAGGATCAGCCGTCAGTGATAAAATGTAATTATAAAAATGAATCACAAAGAAAAGTAGCGACAATTTTGTTATAAGTATTATTAAAGTACTTTCCATAAATGGGTTAATTATTGAATCTTGGTTTTTTTTATGATACCAAGTGACGGGACGAACAAGTTGTCGGCCTGGTGGTGACACGCCTGTCTATAACAGTTGCAGTGCCAGTTAGTTTTAAATCGAAAAGATCTGAGGGCGACTGCCAATGCGTCCGTCACCTTGAGACGTAAGTTGACAAGTCCTAGGTGCCTGTAATTTTACCAGCACCTTTACCCTTTTAAACCGGAATGCAATAATGCATTTAAATGCAATGGATCACATTACTGCTTGGTGTCAGAAATAGGTAAGGAAGCTGAACTTCCCTGGATGCACTCTTTCACAAGGAACTGTACTGCTACCAATATCAATGGTATAGTCTATAGTACGTTAAGTTTAACACTTTAGACTGTGCTTATCGTGTGCCGCATAAAATTGAAATTGAACCTTAAGTGCAAACTTTTACGTGTCCTTTACCCTGTATTATCTTTTACAAAATATGTGGTGTGTGCGTGTGTATTTGGGTCAACAAACTGTACACACAATAAAAACTTATAACAATTTTTTTTTACAGTAAATATGTAATGATTGTGTCATCAACACCGTTAACCACTAATTACTACAAAAAACTGAGAAGTGGTGATGCATTTCTAATAAACTACTGAAGAATAAACACATGAGTTATACACATAACGAGTTATATTGTATGACACAAGGTTCCAAAGATAACATAAAAGAAAATAAAAATAATAATTGAATAGTAAATGACTTCATGCATCTATAAAGATGTTTAAAAATGTAATTTAGCTTATGCATGTTCAAAATTATATTTTTAAACACACCAATGTGGGTAGATAAAATGTCTACAGAGTTAAAGTGGGTATTGCAAGTTTTCATTAATCGATACAGCAACGAACGTATTCCAGCGTTTGTACGACATGCACCGGTAGCGAATAGTGGATATGCTTTTTTATATAAAGATATAATGTAAAAAATATAAATAGTATATTTCCTTTGCAAAGCACGCTGCCACCGTAACACACTATACCATATAATGTATAATAGAATATATGTAGATATATAGATAGAATATATCTATAATATAATGAATAACATAATATTATACGCCCTGAACACAACTATAAAAACGTTCATGTAACTTACTCTTAAAATTATACCCACCAGGTGTGCACTTTCCTTCACCAAGGAAGCACAAAATATATGCCTTCAGTAACCACAAAATGATCCCATCAACGTCGAAATTGTCATACTACGTAGTCATACTTTTCATCAGATTTTGGAACTGGAAGAGCAGTCAAAGCGAGGAAATGAAGGGAATTATAAAATTACCTTCATTTTTGAAGAACCGGTAAGACCTGGAAAGTATATTCAAAATTTAGTGATACGTCCAACCTACAAGATGGTGTGTGGCTCCAGAATTCGAATTGGATCGTAAAGTAAGAAACGAATCCAAGACACGGGTGGTATCTCCCTGTAAATTAAATTTCAAATTGGCTGTGGCCGTTTGCTTGCTCGCCAAGCAAAGAAGGATTTGCCATAATAAATCCTTATTTTATGAGCTGACGTAGAAGCTGACAAATAACTCCAGTACTATAAAGGTTTTGGTACCGAACTATACTGTATAAACCTATAATTACCCTTAAAATTAATTACAGTCTATTTTAAGTGTAATTTGCTACACCCGGGGTATCACATGAATGTACCTACTAAAATAGTCTCATAAAGTTATAAATCTGTACCATACATCCATGTGAAATGCAAAAAAATACATAAATAAATAATTTCTGAACTCTCCTCTTTTCTATGCCAATTTTAGATTAATTAAAATAACATTAATAAAAGTTTTGCCTTTCCCTTAAATTATATGAAACGTACAAAAATTGTTACAATATGCACTGTGATTTGATTGTAATGAATATTATAATGTTCTTTTATTTCTATTTTATTTGCAATTAAAATTCCTTCGTATTTCCGGCACCCTGGATGGCACAGACGCAGGTCCTGTCAGAGCGAAGGTATTTTTCTTTGTGTTTGATCTTTATATTAATAATTATGTACGCTGTGGTTTTCCATTCTTTAAACATTAATGTATAATTAAATTAGTGATACAAAAACGAAACAAGGTCTTAGCAGATAAAAAATCTTAATTAATCTTGACGTTATTAAATTTATGTTATTAAAATAACTATTTCAATTTTTTATATGGGAGAACTCACCGTGTAACAATAAAACTTAAGTTGTGGTTTATTCTTCAGACGTTATATAAAATAATAGATGTTGCTCACGACTTTGTTTGCGTAAATTTTTACATGCATTACATACTAAAACAGAAATTAAAAATATTCAAGTTTGCAAACATAAGGAATACGATCTTCTATAGAAAGGTTTTTTAAAAATACTACGCCACTTTAATTTCCCCTATTTTAGGGTTGTTTCGAAGAACCCTGAATCACGTATTTATTCATTTTGTATTTCATTTTCATAATATACAGGTAAGGTACAATAAAAGCTTAAATACTAGAAAGTAAAACTAGGAATAAAACATATGACTAAAATTGGATCCCCGCGGCAAGGTGCCCGAGATGCTGGCAGCGTACCCAATAGGTAGTCGGAGCCGAGATCCTTTTGTATTTAAAGTATCCAAACCAAAGGACTTGTACCGAATTAGTATGGAGCTTGGTACTTGGTATGGTTATTCCCAGAAAAATTAAACCAGCCTCAATTTTTTTTCCAAAAAATTACATAAAAATCCGTTCCGTTTCGTGGGCTTGCGTTCCGTTTTACTTTACATAGTATATATTATATGAAAAATCAATTACGATTTTCTGGAAATTGCAGGTTCATAATAATTTGTTTTTAATTCAGACTTTCTAGATTTTAAGAGCTCTTTACAAAAAACCAACTAATCGCCTGGTTAAAGTTTACTAAAATACATGTTTATTTATTTTATATTTAAAGTGTCCAAACCAACTTTGAAGCAAATAGCAGCACACGTGAAAATATTTCCTTATATAGCAGCAAACCACTTAAACGCTAAAATATTCAAATCTTTTATGGACAGGCGCGTGGCTTACCACCAGGCGCAAGATTATAATAATAAAAAAATATATTTTTGTTAATGTTGTCGCAAAACACGCAAAAAGTACATAAATAATTGTTGAGATTTAATTTGTAAAACGCAAAGGCTAAGCAAAAGTAAGCTGGTTGCTCATTTATAGTATCATTCTAAAATTGACTCGAAAATGTTATACGTGGTTGCACAGAGCCACGAGTTTGTTAGAAAACGTATGTCGACTGGGGCTCGAGAACGACATCCGCCTTAACATCACATCAATATGATGGAGTTATTAAATTATCAGAAAAGTTTGCGGGGACGGAAAATTTCGTCGCGACGACGGTGAGTGCTACGGCGACTGGCCCTATCATATTGATTTGTAGGAAAAATTTATTCGCCCAGGGAAGTACTGCCTTAACCTTAACTATTTCTGCCGCCAAGCAGTAAAGGGCTAGTAAAGTTACAGGTACATGGGGCTTTTAACCTTAACGATGCCTTACTTACTCAAACTGGTATCTTATAAAGTGATTATTTAGGAGACGGCAATACTTTCTACTTATTTTAATTTCTAGTTTCTTATCAAGGGTGTTAATTTGAATGTATTACTTTAAGAATAAGTAAAAGCCAGTGTGTGAATATGAAGGAAATATGATGTGAAATTCGCTTGCAAAATTTGTATATACAATAATTTTTTGCATTTCAGGAATTCTGTGCTTAAGATACGAGTTTCAAAAAGTAAGACGACGTTATGCCTCAGGATGATTGACGCAGATGCAGTGCACCTCAGATCTTTGCGATTTAAAGCTCAGAGTAGACACTGCAACTGTTATGGACAGGCGTGTCGTTTACCATCAGGTGCACAACTTGTTCGTCTGATCGCTTAGTATCATAAAATAAATCTCTCTTTAAACACGTAGTAACTGAAGTTTTCGGGTCTCTTAGTAATGCCTTGACACAAACCCTTTGAAGGTACTGATGAGTCTTTTACATTTATTAGGTAGGTCCTAAAAGAGCAATTTTTTTTTAAACACAGGAATATTCGTTACACATACCCCGCCCTGGCCGGTTTTCCTTTACCAAAAAGCTCATGACAGATTTCAAATTAAATTTCGCACATGAATTCCGAGCACCGCAGAGGTGCGAACCTGGAATGGACCCCACGGCCTCTGCTTGACAGGCAGTAGGTCAAACCATGGTTACCACGGGTTGTAACAAAACTATATTTATCGAGTTCTTAGGTTTTCGCGATTGTTACACATAGGAAATGAAACTATTTTTCCGGATTTAAATCGCGTATATTTGTTTTTTCAAACAAACCGACGTTTCGGGCCCTTTACAGGTCCCATGGTCACGGTTGACTGAGGTGGTACAGTCATCAACCAGTTATGTCTAATATTAATGCAAACCACCCTATTTTTTCACTATAGTTACAAAAGTTAATAATTAAATACCCTATTTTTAATTTTACAAAGAAACATTACAATCTACGCTACATTACGTTTTACAAATTATTTTATTGAATGAATTTTTATTAACTTCAATTTATTATTAATTAATAATAGAAATTACAATAAATTAAAACCTATTCATTAGTACTGCAGTCTTATGTCTGTTTGGGATTTTTCATCAGATGAAATACAACTTGGTTTTGTTTTTTGACAATTTAAAAAAAAAACAAATATACGCGATTTAAATCAGGAATAATAGTTTCATTTCCTAAAACTAAATTTATTTAAATTTATATAATTATCAAAATTAAATATAATTTATAAATACGCATCTTTGACAATAATCTCTGAAATATGGTACTTTTAATTTTATAAGCATTAGCATGTCAAAGTTGTTATTGTGGGTGTCCTTATACTTATTTCAAGTTCTGTCAAGAAAAAGTCCTTTGATTTCACCTCATGAATGAATATTGAACTATGGAAATTATTCAATCATCTCAATGTCGGATTGTATTCCACGCAAACAGTAAACTTGGAGCAACAGCAATAATTTATAAATATTTAATGCTTATTTTCAGGAGTCTAAATTTAAAATTTCTTTATTGCATACTAAATTTAGAATATATTTAGTAGCAGTAGTACCTTACCCATTTCTGCCGTCAAGTAGTAATGTCCCATTACTGTGTTCCGGTTTTGAAGGGCACATGGGACTTTATGTCGCAAGGTGACAGGCGCCGGGGCAGTGCCCCTCAGATCTTTGCGATTTAAAGCTCTGAGTGACACTGCAACTCTTATGGACACGTGTAACTTACTATCAGGCGCACGACTTGTTCGTTCCGTCACTTGATGTCATAAAAAAAAATTAAATTTGAAATTGTTGCATTATTACAAAGATCGAGAAATAATTCCTTCGATCCAAATGGATAGTTTTCATATTAATTAGAGATTCATGTTACTAAATGTTTAATCAAACTGCCTATAAAAAAACAATAACATAATCTTAGTGCTGAGTACTAAAAAAATCGACCTAACCTACATCTATTTGCCAAGTTTTTTTTAAATCAATTGCCACGTTGAAAGCGCGCGAAATCGGATTCATCCCCTAGTTTGCTACCCTTAGATGTGTAATATTTTCTTCAAATTGAAATGGGACCACTACTAAGGTATCCTTTTTCCAACAAAAAAGAATCATCAAAATCGGTTTACAAATTATCGTATACAAGTTATCGCGTAACATACATACAAAAAAACATTCACAAATGAGACGACCAGGCAATCATACCAAAATAAATTTTACGGCTCACAGGTTAATGATTAAGTTTGTTTAACAATTTTCCCACATTTTTGTGCTCAGAACCAAAAGGTTGACAAAGTCGGCTTCGGGGGGTCAGGTATCTCGTATATATGACTGTACTCATCATAATTCAACGTCGTAAATGAAAAATTTTGAATTTCAAAAAGAAATCTTATTATAAAGCAGAATACATTACCTATTAAATTAATTTTTAAACTTTGTGGAGACGACAGCTTTTTCGTC
Organism: Hyposmocoma kahamanoa; assembly: GCF_003589595.1. NCBI lineage: Eukaryota > Metazoa > Arthropoda > Insecta > Lepidoptera > Cosmopterigidae > Hyposmocoma > Hyposmocoma kahamanoa. The sequence goes on along the minus strand of NW_020653852.1, from coordinate 11,929,857 downwards.
ATTTTAATATTATAAGATTTTATTTTATATATATTTAAGTTTAATATTATAAGTTAATTAATTACCGGTATTTTTAATTAAAGTGATTAGTCATCTCCTTAACATAAATTACATTTTCATAAATGTACTGCGGTGCCTGTATAACAATGTAAATTTTTATAAACTTATCTCTCAGACTCACCTGGAGCTCAGTTTGTAAATAGCCTTAACAGAACATTTCTGAGAAACGAAAATTGTATTAATTCCGCCAGTAATTCCCCAAGGCAAAATGCCATAGGTCATGGAACTGGAAATAGCTAAAATAAACCAATCTTTAGATTTCTATGTCTGAAATGTTTGTGTTTTTTATAGTGTGCTGTATCGGCAATTTGGTTATCTGTGGACCCCAATGCAATTTGAGGGATTTTTCTGATGGACCAAATTCCTAATAAGGTCATACGTCAAGGAACTAAACTGACGGACATAGCTGGCAAAATCAATAAGCTTAAGTAGCAGTGAGACGGACCTGTCTGCAGAAGAACTGATGACCGATGAAGCAGAGCATGCTACAGTGGCGACCACGTCAAAGTAAACGTAGTGTAGGACACCCTGCTGAAAGGTGGATGGACAACTTGAGAAAGGTGGCCCACAGTAGCTGTACGCGGGCGGCACTGGACAGGGCCCAGCAAATTATGCGTGTAAGCAGATGATGAGCTTTTCTCAACTGGTTCTAGTTCTCTGGTCTCACCAACACTCACAACTAAAAATGCAACCGTATCTACAAGTTAGAATTTTTCATATCGAACTATAATAGTAATGTGCCAAACAACAACACCAATTACCTAATCTCAAACCAATTTAGAAAAGCTCATTTCCCAAACTGGAGCTAACGGGAATCGAACACGGGAATTCCTCATCAACGCTTACAATGCGAAGCGTTGTACCACTGAGGTCGTTAATAATAAAGTTTATACCTGGCTGTTCACCACTAAGTTACGTGAATTTGCAGTTTTCAGTTTGAAAATTCCAGTCCTTACCATCAGTAAGCCGTACGGCCTCTTATTCAATAACTTCTTCATGTATGTCATTAATATAAATTAATAATACCATAGATTTAGTATATCCATA
>NW_020653852.1:11890889-11913750 GCF_003589595.1 Hyposmocoma kahamanoa | reverse complement strand
TTCAGTACAAATCGGCAATTTCATACTTTAACCCCTATTATTAAAGGAAATGAGCATAAGCGAACTTAACCTAAGCGCCGTCTACCTTGATATCGGCGCACAGTTCATTATCCTTTTAAAATATATTTTTTAATATGTCATAGTAAATATATTAATTATAATACACTAATCTGTATGTAATTAAATTATTAAATCACAATCAACATGTATGCTGTTGTATGTATGTTGTCGCTTAATAGATAAAGCTTAACCTAGACAAAATTATCTAACCAACCCAACTATTCAAAAACAATCTACTCGACAATAAATTACCCAATTTCTAAGGCAATATTGTGTAACAGGGAACCTTTCGCCACTAAATGTGGGTAGTAAATTCACTTCGAAACCAGTACACTACGAGTCATAGCAAAGTTGCCTTTGTTTTACCGGTGGCACTCGAACTCATTAACTCGTTGCCAAAAACTCATATTACTTTGTTATAAAAGACTCAACAGTAAATGAAATAAAGAGCAACTATAAAAGCTACATTTACCAATGTGTAGGTACAAGGTCCATTAGAAAAGTATTTGGCACAATTCTTGATCACTTTTAATGTTATTTGAGCCGTAAGAAAACTCTTCTGGTCATTGTAATTCCATTGAGACTCCATTACGATTACATTGCAATTATGATAATATTTGTTATTCTGTTCAAATGTAATTGCAATTACAATTGAGTCTCAGTGGAATGTCAGAGATGGCATATTCATACATGCAATTACTAAAGATCGATGTTGCCTAACTAAAAGTATCATGGAAATTACTACGCATATCTTAATTTTTGTCTCGTTTAAAAACAGCAATTTGGTCTTCAAATTAAATATTTATAATATTAATACACTACGCCATAATCCTATGAAAATGGACTCCATCATTCACTTACATTACTTTTATACTGTTTTAACAACAATACCCGTAACTTTATCGTTGTGTGCAACCAATGTGTGTGTGTGTGTGTGTGTGTGTAACCATTATTACATGTTACACGATCGACATAAATTACGGCAATATATCAATTTACGTCAGTCTAGTCCACAGACATGACGCTGCAGAGCTGTAGTCATGCCTGGCAGGGCTTTAGTTAATCACAGCTTGTTCATCGAATATGTGCTTATTTAGCGCTGATCCTTTCGCCGTACATCGTAGCTGTCAATTTGCTACAATCAATCTATTGTATTTTAAAGTTCGACTATCGAGACATCTCACCTATTTCTGCCGCCAGGCCGTAATGTCAGCATTAATTGTGTTCCGGTTTTGAAGGGTTAAGCGTGTAAGTCTCATGGTGACGGGCACATGGCAATGCGTCTCAGATCTTTGCGATTCAAAGCTCTGAGTGGCACTGCAATTGTAATGGACAGGCGTGTAGCTTACAATAAGATGCACGACTTGTTCGTCCCGTCGCTTGATATTATAAAAAAATAATATTTTTGTGTGTAGAAAACTTGTCCATTTTCTACCAAAAACGGATGGAAAAGAACTGTGATTTTGGCATCTACACGCCGCTTGCTTAGTCAAAAGCACAGCTCTTCTCCGCTTTGCTTTGATAGATATTAGGTCTAGCTGCTGTCAATTTACCCAAGATTTATTTGTAAAGTCATTCTCTCTGCATATATTTTGTCACATTCCAAGATGAATTTTATTTGTACTATTACGTAAGTGTGATGCGCTATAAATTTGCTCATGGCCTTTTAAAGTTATGGTCAATTTTTAATGAAATACTCTTTTTAGTGATAGACTCAGATTAGAAACTTATTACACATACAACGGCTAAATGATAGAGCATAACAATGAATTCATAATCACTTCACCCTATTTTAATATACTACTACTACCATAATAATTATGAATAAATCTATTTTCAGTGACCTAGCTGAAGGACTTGTCGTTATCACGGCCCCGTGACATTATTTACCTATATATTTATTAGAGCGACCTTGTGTATCTCCGGTTAATAAACAGTCTGGGCCTGACGATGACGTGAAAAGTACCGGTTACATTCCCGCGGTAGATTCAATTACGGAGTCGAACTAAGGCAAATTGTTCAGGGTATAAGTACCGCCTGTCTATTTAGCTTTGTCGCTTAAATCTGTACCCGTAGGGTTGCCACAGAGATTATGATAGACAATGATAAATAAATACATTATAATACCTATAATATACATACTCGTATATCAATATCCATCTAATCAATTCATCATGCTCTACAGCCAAAATACCGTATTTTTTATTATGAATTAACCTACTGTGATGTACTGCTCATGAAATATAATAATGTATATTATTTTGTGAATGTACTACTATTTAAAAGAAAAAATAACACAATTAAAATGGCGTTGACACGGAGAATCCTGAAAGCCATGCCACCTAAAGTTATTATTCGTATTTACAATTTTAGCAATTTTTTTTTCAATTCTTAGTCAATGTACAAACGCTCTGTATTACGAACATTATCAAAAATTATGCGAAATGTAAACCCTTTTTGGCGATATATGCAATATGAATGGCGTTAAATTTTAGCAGGATAACGTAATATTTCATAAATCGAATATGGAGAAACCAATGTTGGTGTTCTGGAGTGGCCTGCCCAGTCTCCGGACCTGAACACCAAGAACATTCGTCCCACTGCTAAGCACGTACCTCCTCTGAGGCAGGGGTTTATGCCATAGTGCGCCACACTGGCCTAATGTCAGTCACACGTTTTCCGAGGGTTGTGAACCTTCTATGACGTGCAGGTTTCATCACGATATTTTACTTCATCGAAAAGCTTAATCTGGTAAATGAAGTCGGTTAATTAGAACATTTATCGGGTTTATTAAAGCAGAAAGTCAGACGCCACACAATAATGCTCTGGCCATACAAAGGCGTCCGCGGAAGCGTTCATGGAGTGGGAATTTTTGTAAAGTACGAGTTCATATATGAAACCCGCGCCCGGAACACTTCCGCGGCCGCCTCTGTGTGGCCTGAGCATAAACACCAAACAAGAAATAAAACGCCGCCTGCGTGAATATTGAAACGCTCTATATCCTGAAGAATGCCAAATGGCATGGAATTTTATCATGAAACCGAAGATAGTGCACGTGGTAACCATGAGTGATATTGTGAAGCTAATAATTTTTTTTCTTTTGATAAATGGTTAGGGGAACAATTTAATTAAGTTCCTTTTAGAACTTGTGCCTACATACATGGTAATAAAAGAGGAGATAAATTAGACTGCGGCGCGCAGTTTTATGAGGTTTGGGTGTAGTTTGAAAACAAATCACTACCTATTGTGCTAACAATAAAAAATTGTTGTAATTAGGAGCCATAACAAAAGATATCTATGTTTGCGGTCTTTTTGCATAATACGGTTTCAAAATATCCGAAATGGACATTTTACGTCAAATAAGCTTTATAGCTTATTTGATTTATATGAATACACGCTACATAGTTATAAACGCTAGCAACTTTGTTTACTTATAAAGAGTACATAAGCTAAAACAAAATACTGAAATATAAATACAGCCATAACAAAAATTCGATACAGTGACCTCGTTACCATTCATATAAGGAAAAGATAATGTTGTTGTTGGTTGTTCCATGAAATTTTTAAATTTATGTTTTTTTTAAAGTTTGAACATTTTAGATCTTTTTTTTACACACTCATAGCCCCGCATTAGGGAAACCCTGAATCGCGGGTGCCATGGGCACACACATAGACATCTACAAATTACACCCAAACTCACGAGAGAAATAAATGTAGGCAATACAAATATATCTCTCGGCCCGGAAATCGAACCCGGGACCTGTGCGTGGCAGTCCAGCATGGTAACCGTTCGGCCACGGAGACAGTTAATTACCGTTTTTATAGAATATTCGTATTTAATAACTCGAAAACTACTTTGTCCACTCTAATGCCATTTAGATATATTGATAGTTTAGCTTAAAGTTTCCATATTTCATTTGGCTATGTGAATGAAAACAAACCATGGCTACATTAATTAGGCCGAGAACACCGAAATGGCTACGGTAATTAGGCTAAGAACACCGAACATGAAAATGGCCGGGTTTCTGTCTGTACTTGTTATATGGAAAAGCTAAAACTTTCTAGCTTTCCATATAACAAGTAAAATTAGAATTATGATTTATTTTTCTTAAAAGAATTGCTTTAAATCACTCTCTTGTAATATTTTCCAAATGCTCGTTAGACGTTTTACCTTTCAAGTGTCGAATATACGTTACAAAACTCAACACAGTAACCTCTCAATCAAAAGTAACATTATTTATAGGTATTTCCATATATTGTTACAACAATAAAAGATTGTTTGGATCATAAGCGTTAAATTGTTGTCCATACGATTGCGTAAAAACTTTCGTATTTGCCGTGCCCACACCCGTAAATGTTTCTAAAGTATTAGGTACCTACAACTAAATATTTCAAGCTACAGGTCGGCCAATTGTTTCAACAAACGTGTCTAAAAACAGACCTAACATACGAACAGATTTTTTCTTTCAATAAAATTGCAACTGGTAGAGCTTGTTATAAATAAATAGAGATCATTAACATGTTACACATAACAAAAATCGATTTTATACAGTAATTTTGGAGTACATAAAAGGACCCTCCCCGCACGACGTACCATTCCTTTCTTGGACGTTTGACGCACGCTTACTGCTGGCTAATGTGAAAAATTTCAAATAGTGGAAATTTTACCGGAAAATTCCCTAAAAATGTGAAAATCGGAAAAATATAATTTCGAAGGCTAATATTATGTTCTACGTATTGAAATATCATTTGAAGTTTTATGTGGCAATATAAAATAAACTTGTATAGGTACACTTATGAGCAAAACGAGATTTAAAATTATTTCACAATAGCGAAGAAACCTCCGACGACCACGTCTCCACCACCTATTGTGGAGCCATTCATATCGTTTTCGTTCAGTAAGTTCAACTTTTGACACGTGTCAACGTCAAATGTGGAAAATTAAACGCAATTGTATAATGTTGGAAAAATATCCGGAAAAATATTTTTTCATGACCCAAAACTACGCCCAACTCTACCTAACTATCGCTGATTGCCTTACATCATCGATTGGCAAATCCTTTCACCACGATAGCAAGAATTCGGCATAAATCGACATAGCAATCGGCATAGTCATTGTCTATTTTAAATTATTTATTATTACGAAGTAAATTATTTAGTGCGTGCTTTAGGTAAATAATCGCTGAGGTTTCGCAAAAAATTTCGTATTTTTATTCACAATTTTATTACTTTGTGAATTTCAATTACGTACCAATAGAAAATTACAATACCCCTAAGTACTGTAATTTTCTTTTAAGGGCAACTAAACAGCTTTCTCCACGCGCAATCCAGCGCTTTACAGTAATTATGACTACTTTCACTGTTTGATGACAGACGGCGGCATTTGCTCTGAGGAAATGCCGCGCACATTAATAGCATCTTTATCCTGCTGAAGGGTGCAGTTAGAGCAATTTACAAATTGGGACCCAGAATATTACTGACGAATAAGTTTGACGAAATTGAAATTCTTACACAATCGTTACAGTAAATTTATGAAAAAGTAAATTTTCAAAAGTTTCAGGCTCTCGTTTGGGCTGGGTGGCATTAGGGAAGCTTATCCACGTCTTCGTGTCGGCAATCCCACAGAAACTAAAAACAAAACATTTAACCAGTGCGTTCTCCAGTAATGTCTTATGGAGCCGAGACGTGGACATTAACGACAGATCCATAAATTTAAAGTCGCTCAGTGTTCGATGGAGGGAGCTATGCTTGGGGTTATGTATATACTTGGCATTGAGTTGCTGAAGTAACATGCTTGACTTCTCAAGTTTTCCATACAAAACGCCACATTGTGACGCGCGATACCTGCCGACTAACTAATTGTGTTTCAAGTTATTATATACGAGTAACAATGAATTAAATTAATTTAGGAAATGCACCAAAGATCACGGCTGGTCCAAAACGTGGGTTTATTTGAAAATACAATAATTTAAGCGATTTAGCTCCGAAAAATTAGTATCATTTCCTATGCGTAACAATCGCAAAAACCCAAGAACTCGATATAATATATTCATTTACTTATTATGTAGGTACCTAACTGCTCAATAAAAAGTTCAAATACAGTATTAACATGTATATATCTCTTAATATATTATATTAAGATATACTTACCTACTTACGCTGGTAGTAGGACGCGAGAGCACTTCAATTTTGTACGCTTGTCCAGCAATACCAAATAACATTGTAATTAACTTTTAGTACTACTGCCATTATCTAACGTTAGCTTTTCGTTTGTGGAATTAATAACTCTCAAATAAGAACATTTTCCCGCTATTTACTTTTACGACTATAGAAAATTACAATTTTAGTATTAAGGGAACAAATTTAAAAAACTCAAACAATTCGACTAAATTTAAATAACAAACGTTCAATCAATAACCGAACAATATTTTATTATGAGTGTACAGGATTTAAAGTACCAATAAATAGTAATTTAAATTATTAAGTAACGCGGTTTAAATTTTATCAATGGACGTGTCACATGCCTGTGAGCAAGTGTGTGCTCATAATTTTGGATTACGATCTAGTTCTAAATGTTATATCTAAGTAATGCAATATTGTACGTACTACTGGTTCCAACCTATTTTGCGTACCAGTAATAATAAATAAATAAACTTGATAAACGTGGCTTATTTACTAGCTAGACTTGGCTCACTTGACAGTTACAAGAATCAGAATTGCCAAACAATTTTGAAATCTATCTATAGGAGTATTTCAAAAACTCTTAAATTTATTTTAGGTATAGTTAGACAAATAGCTGTACTGCCTCGCAGAGGTCCCGGTTCGATTCCCAGGCTGAGAGGTTTATTTGTATGGCCTATACTTATTTCCCTCGTGAGTTTCGGTGTAATTTGTGGTTGTCTGTGTGGCAATGGCACCCGCGATACAGGGTTTACCTATTGCGAGGCTATTAGTGTGTGCGCGTTATGTAAATGATAAGTGAATAAGGGTGTGAAACAATATGGGATCCATATTTATTGCTATAAGTATAAGATTGATTATTACGTCAGTGTAGTATTGCGCGTATTAAGATTTTTTGTTCCTCTACAATTGGTAGACTATACGTCAGATTTTACCCGCAGTCCACGTAGCTTAGAAGTATATCTATACTGTTCTATTATAATCTATAACAATATTATAAATGTGAAACTAACTCTATTACGTTTTCATGCCTAAACTGCTGAACCAATATTGATGAATATTGATATAGATAGATGGGACCTAGGAGAAAGACATAGGCTCCTTTTTGTCACGAAAATAAATCCAAAAGTTTGTATGGAGAATCAATAAAACTATAAAAAATAGTATAGTACAGTAGGCTACTCGAAGTACTTATACTGCGCAGACGAAGTTGCTGCCACCAGCTAATAGGTATTGTATAAGCCCTAACTAGTCATATTATTGCCGATTTTTTTACCATCCACCTCACGGCCAAAAATCGCTGGTTCAAAAATCAAGAACTTGACGCGGAACACGAATTCTTTATTTTTTTATATACTGAATTTACACGATTTATTTAAAAATTTCTTCAATTATAATATGAATATTCATAAGCTAATCAAAAAGCAACACGGCTGCTTTTACTATGGTATTGTTTTTGACTGGAAATAGACTTCTTTGTGCAATGATAGTATTAAATAAATAAATAAATAAAAATAAAAATCATTTATTTCAGACAATATACAGTCCAGTTTGTTAGTACAAAGGATTGATCTTATTCTATTGTTAGTACAAAAATTACAAAATAAAATAAAATAAAAATAAAATAAAAATGTGAGCATAAAAAAAGTATTATTTATGCTCACTGTTTTTGTGCATGACCGGAAAGTACTAGGTTGTATATTTTTTCCATCCTCTAAGGTAAGGATGGACAACACAGTCACACTTTTTTTATAACATCAAGTGACGGGACGAACAAGTCGTGCTCTGATGGTGAGCTACACCCCTGTCCGTAACACTTACAGTGCCACTCAGAGCTTTAAATTGCAAAGATGTAAGGGGCACTACCACTGCGCCCGTAACCCTGAGACATAAGTTGACAAGTCTCACGTGCCTGTAATTTCACTAGCAACCCTTACGCTTCAAAACCGAAACACCGTATTGCTGATATTACTGCTTGGCGGAAGAAATAGCTAAGGTGACAGTACTAACCTTTTTTTTTAACGTCAGAAAATCCTCATGGATACTCTGCGCCCGGGGAAGGCGAAGGGTTATGTCGGACTCCTACCGACTAAAACCTGACGGTGTTCCATCTACTCACCATGTGCTCAGTCACGGGGACGCTTGCGCAATCTTCCGCGACTCCGACGGTGATTGGTCCGACAGCGTCCAACTCCATCCCGGGGAGAGTTCTTGTCTCCCTGTCAGCAATCTTGAGAGGCAGACGTGAAACACGTACGCCGCCATCTCGAGTCCACCAGTAACGAGCGACAGACTCCCCTAAGTCTGCCGCTCATGGACCCATGTCACGGCGGCTTTCGCCACCCGTTGCCCACCTATGTCGGCTGGAGAGCCATAGCTCTCCTTCTGCGACCCACTCTTCGACGGCGAATCGGGTCAGGGGCTGTCTTCCTTTTCCCTTTCCGCCGCCTTTTTCCGCACCATATTCTCCTCGCAGAATGCCAGGACTGCGTCTCACGACCTTTCGCTACCAACCACTGCGCGAACCATGGTCGGGAGAGAAAGGTCGCTCCCCACGGCGGCGACAAGGATACCGCGCTGCTCAGCCCATGCAGGACACTCCTCCAGCGTATGCTGGGCCGTCTCTTCGAGACAGTTACACAGCGGTGACTCGCTGAAGTAGACTCCCTTCCGGCGATTCGGCACTGGTACTTCCCGAAGCAACCATGCCCCAAGAGCACCTGTATCATGCGGAACGTTAGGACGCCATGCTTCCTCTTCAGCCACTCCGACAAGACTAAATGAACTGCCTCGACTATTCGCGTGGAGACCAGCGTATGGCAGTACTAACCTGGACGAACTCTTTCACAAGGAGCTCTACGGCTACTGAAGTAACCTAACCTAAAGTCATAGATCTATGACTTCTTGTTGACAAAAAAATCGTAGGCGACACAATACTTCGTTAGTTACAACAAACAGATCTTGAGCTCGACATAAACAAGAGTTTATCAAAGCAAATTCGGTGTCAGAAACATTTACCATAGTCGGAAATATAAATCCTAAACCGGGCTTACAGGGCATTTTACAATATCACAAAGGGACATACATCACGTCTTATTGGTCGAAGAAAATAATAATGTAACTATAGAACCTATAAAAGATCCGAAATATTGGTTTGTTTGAAAAAACAAATACTTATACACGCAATTTAGATCCGAAAACATAGTTTCATTTCCTATGTGTAACAATGGCGAAAACCTAACTACTCAATAAATAATAATCAGTAATAAAAATACTTATTTTTTTATTATTACTTAATTATTTATACTTACTTAATAATTTATTTTAAATTATTACTTAATAATTTGTGAAACAAACACACACTCACACACACTTTTGGAAACGAACTCGTTTCCAAAAGTCGGAACGTCATCATCTAGTGCACACAGTACCCATAGCTACTGGGCCACAGAAGTCTTCGAAGGCAAAAAATAAATAAAAACCCATTGCCGACAAGACTAGCTCTTAGGCAAATCCTATTCGTATTATTATTAATAAGTATACTAATAGTAGGTATGTGAACTGAACATATTCGTTAATATATTCTCTACTTAATGGTCCCCGCTGCATACTTGAAAAGACGAACTCTCAAATTGAATATCAAGCATGCTTCATTATACGACTGAGATACTTCACATTCCTCTTGTTTTTGTTCCATTGACCTACATTGGAATAACGACACGTGACCTAAAGGATTGAACCACACTTATACATGTCAAGTTCCTAGGTTTTCAGTCAGTCAACTGTGACCGGCGGACCTGTAAAGGGCGCGAAACGTTGATTTGTTTGAAAAACAAATATACGCGATTTAGATTCAATAAAATAGTTTCATTTCCCGCACTTATGGTGTTGTCCATATTATCCACGGGATATTCATCTAATGATGGATATCCCGTGGATAACATATCTCGGGATATCCACCTAATGATGGATGAGTGCATATCATAAAATTAGTGATAAGGAGATCAAAAACAACAACTTCAAACTTTTTTTGAAACTATTTTTGTAACTTTTTTTTCTTAAAAAGTTATTGATTTTGACACTAAGGTGCCACATTCATCATCATATTACTACATTTTTCCTAATATGTACGTACAAAGTAGTCAATCACAAATTTAAGTACCTACACTTTTGTATCAATTATGTTTACTTATTGTGTTTTAGTTTGGACCGTTCGTTCTTAACTTAGAGAAATCTAGGATGGAAGGTTCTTATCGTAAGAGAATTAGAGTTAAAACCTCTTTTGTTATGTCAAGATTGCATGCACTATGTCATATCCTCGTATCATAATATACTTTAAGTAAACATGTCTTAAGTCCTCTTTCTACTTCCATTCATTTTTATTATTGTCCAATAACTGTTCCAGAATACTAAAAAAAATTATTTTCAAATTTGGCTGTTTATAGTATATATAATATTTCTCCTATTCATTATTAATTTTTATCTCATATTTCCTCGCTTGATCCTTTTTTTAGAGGATCAGTATGGTACAGCCCTATTTCAGAAACAGAGAACTGTTATGTTGATGTCCACTCGGCTCGCTCTTTGATCCTGACAAGGTTCCTACTCGAAAAGTCACATTCCATTACAATGTTTTTGTTTCCAAAACCAGAAAGTTTCCACTAACCTACATAGAAATTACCCTTCATTTTATGTTGTAACTTCCGGTTACCGGACTCATATTTTGCCAACAAACGAGTGAGAGACTTCAGGCCTTAGAATAATAACGCATAGAATAATAGTTTCATATCAAACGAACTGTCACAAGTGAGGCAAAAATCAAATTCATGTAGGCTGGTTTTAGTAGTAGGTTAATTTTCGGTTTTAGTGACTATTTATATAAAAATACAAGTTGAAACGCGTTACTTCCTTGTGGAATGTGATGTTATTATCTATTTTATGTTTGTCTGACGTATTTTTACACTAATTTACCGCACATTTCGTCATTTTTAGCTAAAATTCTTGATCTGTTCGCGCTTCAATTTGCCTCACTTAGCGTGTGCGAACTAGGTTTCTATGCGTTATTATTCTAAGCTTCAGGCTAATAATTTTGGGATCGACGTTCCTGGTTGCTTGGTTACCTGGTCTACCTACAGTGTAAAAACTCAAATTGTTTAAAATAACACTTGAAGAAAGACAGGTTCATTTTAGGCGTACCTTATTCCGGCGTGACCATGGTCGAATTTTTTTAAATTTAACTAGTTAAGTAAAAAGTCGACATTTAGTCGTTGCAAAAAACTAAATTTAGTCGGTCGGACATTCAAAAGATATAAGAGTGTTGTACTGTCCACGCTGAAATAAGCTTATTCCACCACCACACCATTTTTCAATCTCGAGAACCACAGCACCTACCTTAGATCTGATTACACTAAAAAAGTCCTGATTTAGTTTGTTCAAGTCGTAAAAAACTAAATTTAGTCGTTATACCGTTTTGAAGTTGTAAGCGTATTTTACTGTACACGCTGGAATAAGGTTTTTCCGGTTGTACCATTTTTGATCCTCGAGAACCACAGCTCCTAATTTTAGAAGATATTGGACATTTAATTAATTAGATTGATAGGTACATTTACGTAGAAAACAATAAAAAATGTACATCTAAGGAAAACCATCGCTCCAAATGTTCGTAGTAAGATCAGTCAAGATTCATTTATTTATTTACTAAAAGATATCATATTCGTAGTGATTAAAATAATTTTCAACTGATAGTGGAATAAGTACTTAATTATAAATATTTTAAATATCTAGAGTTTTTAAAGTATAAATCTGTATATGTAGGTATTATATTAGATATATGTCTGTGAATTTAACCGTATCTAATCTAATTTTTTGCGACTACAATCGACCTAAAAGGCGACTTTTTACGTAACTAGTTTAGTAGTAACGTAAAATTACATGGTCGCGCTGGAACTAGACACGCCAATTTTAGACCTATTATTCACGTTAAGTCGGCCTCTGTGGCTCAAGTATTTACATTGGGGGCACTGGGTTTAAGTGAGCATGCTACATCGTTGACCTCACAGTCACTTTCCATCAGAAGAGTTGGGAGGTCAAATGCGCATTTATTCTATCACAGAATGAGGTCCCGGGTTGGATTTGATCAATTTGGGAAATTCAATATTCTAAATTAGTAAAGTTAGTGTTCTGGAGAATGCCCCTGAGTGTATTTCGTAACTTTGGTATAGTATAGGGGATTCCGTAGTTTGAGACTAGCTAATTGTTGTGGTTGTCGGAAAAAAAAATGAACGTAGTAGAACGTAGGTAGAATATAAGCCGATTACAAATCAAATAAAAGTGTTACCGATAATAGTAATAGATTTATTTCAAAATTCATGGCAAATAACATAGACGTACAATGCAATTTTGCACAGTGTACAATGTTTCATACGAAAACATCAAAATATTACTTACATTAACCACATACTTATAATTACAAATCGGGCTATTTTTTTAACAAATTGATTCCTACCTTATAGAATTTAATTCCTTAGGATTTACGATTGAAATTAATTACGGACTTAACGCTCACCATTAACAAAATTTCATTTCAACAATAGTGAAAGCAGATCAAAAACAACTTTCATATTACATAACTCTATTCAGTATTCATCAAAATTAAGTCTTTGGTAATATTTAGTGATATTAAAGATCACAAAAGTTGTTTTTGATACTAAGGGTCGTATTCAAGAACTCTACTCAATGCTCAAGTCAGGACTTGAGTTTGATTTCTAGTGCTCTACTCAATGCTCAAATCATACTCATGAAATCATACTCATGTCCTGACTTGAGCATTGAGTATAGTTCTGGAATACGACTCTCAATGATGTGAAAAGATTTCTGTTAAGTTGCAGTAAGTTCGGTTTTGAACATGTAACCTAGGAGTAAGGATAGCATTTTTTAAAACAAGGCATCTTTGAATCGAAACCTTCCAGGTTACTAACAAATTCCACCAGAGTAAATGAATATCGTAAGTACAATATAATACAGAACATTATTACGCCCAAGTTCAAAACATAGAAATCTAAGTTTAATATAAAAGCTTTGCACTGGACTGTATTTTATTTAATGTTTGTTTTTTGGCATTGTGGTGTTTTGATCTTTGTAAAATAAACATTATACATTGCACAAAAACGCAATACAGCCAGTCTTCAAATGATGATAAAAAGAGTTACTTAGATGACAACTAACTATAATATTTACAAAATTATTCTAATTCTTACACTGGTTTAGTCGTGTTGTAGTCAAGCTAAATAGAAAACGCATGCATATTTTGTTTTTGAAATATTTCAAAATATTGGTAATAGCTTCTTGCACAAATAGCTAAACGAACAAATGCTATATTTGCATTTTTTTTATAATTTTGTGTTTAACTTGTGTCTACAATAATTCAATATATACGACGTCTTAAAGTTTTCGAGAGCACTTTTGGCATGACCTGCCTCTTATCCCGACATCGAATTTATATATCCATAAATTGGATTTCGAATTCATATATCCATAAATTGGATTATCTACGTATTTCACTAGACTACAACTATATAAGCTTGACAGAGTAACAACATCCAGATCAATTTCCAACGCTTAAGTCTTTCATAAATTCATATTCATAAATTACCTATGGTTTTGTTACTTTTCCATCAACGTATAACTATAGTAACATTATAGACTCGGAAAATATTACATCCGGGTATATTATAGATTACACTATCTAATAGTGACGCTAAACATTAAGAACGTTGTAGATAGGATAACATCAAAATTCGTTTAAAATGACAGGAGATTTTTTAAACATTTACAAGCGATTACGAAAAAAATTCTTCTGTTCATGTTTGTCTCTTTCGAAAGGATCATGATTTTTTTAAACTACGACCTAAATAATGTACTATGAGTAAATCGTTACTGCGGAGATGCTGCAGAGCATGTGTTATCATGACATCAACAACAAAATATTTCTTATCGCAATCCGAAACTTTGGCAATTAGCAATTCTTAATCAGCGTTATCTAAACTATTTAATTGAAGTAGCTGTATGTGTTTTTAAACTATCAACAGTAAGTTTTACACTTAGAATCAATTACAAATGGTGAAATAACACATTGAAAATACAATAATCTACATTTAGATTTAAAACAGTCAATAGAAGCCTATTTGTTCTTATCTGTAATGTAAATAAGTTCTCTCATGTTCCCATCCGTTCACAATATACCGATTCTATTTCGTTGTATCTAAACAAGACTATCAATTTTTTTAAACAAACATATATGTAGAAATTTATTGTCCACTTTTTCTTACAACAATAACAATCGTGTATGCTTTAGATTTCTTTTACTTCACATACAAATAATAATTCTGTGTTAAGTTAGCCAAAAGAAAACGACCCGTATTAGTAAAAAATATATAGAAGACTTTCGTGGTTATTCACTAAATTATTATCACTAACCACAGGTTTCTTACAACTGATAAGTTCTTTTTATTTTCCCGATATTTCGGAACGGTTACACGCTACATAGGCACGGAATGACTGGCCAGATAACAATTTTAAGAACAGACATATCTCTATACTCTCTTTCGCTGTCGACGACTACTTTCATCTTGATTACTTGTGGCGTTACCACTGTCACTCACTTTACAAACCCCGACGGTCCGTTTGGTCTGACCGAAGTACGTCGAGCGTATGAAGGAACACATCTGAGTAAAAAACAATGATGCATTGAAGTCAGCTGTACCAAAACATCTTACATAAAATGACACAAATTTTCCAATATGACGAATCCAAGATGGCCGCCATAAAAAATTTGACTTTACTGAATTTTCGCAACTAATGATATACGAGTATAAGTGAAGTATATCCAACTACTGGATCGAGCAACATGTCCTCCAAGTACTGTCGATTGAACGTCACTGCATACCACGTTTGGTATGAGAAGCCATCGAGATCACAAAGTGCCAAACGTTAATCATGAAGAATTGCAACTAAGCAATGCGTGCGGTGCTTAGTGCTTTCAACAATCATAATAAATACAAAACCTCGCTCGCTTCGACTTAAGTTTCGCATGTGGATACAGTGATTGTGGTTTGTTGAAAAAAACTTAATGACTATGGTAAGGTCACAAGTAATCGAGATAAGAGTAGACGTCGATAACGAAAGAGTGTGGACATATATGTCTATTATTACAGCTGTCATCTTTTTTTTCTTTTTTCTTTTTTTTTTGTTAATCCGGGGGAATCTGCTTACAGATACCCCGGCCCCGCGGGGGCAGAGCCGGGGTTATGTGGGACTGCCGCAGGCCAGTCAACCCATGAAAAAATAAAAAGAACCTATACCGTGGTAAGAAACCTGTAATTAGTGTTAAGAATTTAGTAAAAAAAAATTTTTGTTAGAACAAATAATTTTACTTACAATAGCAGAAGAACCGGTCTTGCATAACTCACATAAATAGTAGTTGAAATGGCAGTAAGCAAGCCACAGCTCATTAAACTGACAACTAATAGAGTTAAATGAACAAAAAAGTGATTTTGGCAAACTTAACCAAAAACAGAACTTATCCGCTTGTATACCATAAATACGATTAAATTATCTATAAGCTCATATTGTCCAGTTACAAACAAAATTTACATTTTGAGGACGAAAACGAATTCACAAAAGCACCCAATTGAATTTTTAAGCTAAAGCTGTTGCCAAAGTTTGTCTATATTAATAAAAATATCCTCTATTTACAATGAACAGGAAAATATAAGGCCATCTCTTGTTTAGCACCAATGTCTACACCTCAGTCTCAATCACTAACAATTCGAAGTACATACGCAATGTATGATCCGTCCATTTCGTAGCCTCTGTCTACTCAATAGGCACTGGTGCGACAGCATGAACGCAAAGATCAATTTAAAGCGTTGATCCGAACTGTCTTTAACTGACTTCAGAAAAGGAGAGGGTTCTTAATTTAACTGTATTTTTGTGTATGTTACGCAATTATTCCGACATTTGTCAACCGACTATGATGACTCTTTTTTTGTTGGAAAGGGTCTTAGTAGTGGTCCCGTTCTAATTTAAAGAAAATATTCCACCTCTAAGAGTGACAAATTAGGACATCAATCCAGTTTATTAGATTTCACTCACTTTCCGTAAACTATTGAGGTCGGTTTTATATATATATATATATATATATATAATTATCACGTTTCTGATGTGTTTTTCGATTTCTAATCGATATATGTAACACGATTATAAACTGTCAATATGAAGTGTAAGAACCATATCCGTGGAGCGTTTTACTGGTAAGTGAACAGTACATTTTGCGTGTATAATATACGCACTCCACGCCTTGAAAACCCAATGAAATCGTTAAAAATAGAAATAACACCAAACATCAATATTACAATACGAATACGTACAATGAAATTTGTCATAATCATCATTAATAAAAACTACGTAAATCTCAAAAGTTACGTCGATTTATAAGATAAACTACGTTCTTACAGTATCCTTAAGCTTAAAAAATGGTCACAACAGTGACAACAGTAATTTTTAAACCTTACACAATTTGAAATATTTTAATTAAAACTTAGCAATATATATCTTTATCTTAAAACGATCATTTTAATATCTTTGGTTTTAATAAAACTCGCTTAACCATTCTGAAACGTTGAAATAGTTGCCATAAAGGTTATAAGAAAACACATTTATCTCCAAAATATACAAGGTGATTATTTCGTTCCACCCACCACTGTAAGTTCCACATAAATTATTCACACACATTACACCAAAATATATGGAACAGCTGTTGTTTGGCGCGAATTCAGAGCGATGCTTGTAGTTACTCTTATTAATGGCTGGATGTAACGCAATAAGTTAAAAATTATAGAAGTATGGTGGATGTTATATTTTTACAATGTACACAATTTCCAAAATGGCTGACCAAGAAATATGGAAAAAAATCATCACAAAATCTGATGCCAAAAGCTATTACTAAAGCCACTGTTGTAGGTATTGGTATATTATTATTAAGTCAGCGTTTGCATTCTATCTTTCATACAGTCTCAATTATAATAATCTGTCAACAAGAATCTTGATCTTTATCTAAATAAAGAATCAGAATGGGTAGCAAAATAATCTACAATTTTTAAGTATAATGTATATTACGACTTGATTAAACCTTGATTGTTAATAAATTCACACAAGCATTGTAAACAAAGGCACGCATGATTCGTGTAAATAGTAAACAATTTACTGGAATCTATTACAAGAACCAACAAACGCTATATAAATATACAAACCTATAAAATTCGTTGTAAATACATTATTTAAAACTGATTGCACTGATTTTAATATAAATGTAGACTCCGTAATGAGATACTGTCATATGCACTAAGTATACATAAAATTCAAATAATATTTACAAACTTATAAATGTACGAAACTAAGGCAAATGCATAAAGGAACCTTTTAGAACATGTACAAGGCAACCAGAATACCTTTCAAACCTTGAATTCAACCGTTATTTCGCATTCATTCAAGGTAAACAAACTTCATATCACGTCATGTCGGCCACATCCTCATTGGATGCCCATGACTTTATATCCATCAGCCTCAGCAACTAACAATCGAGAGCATCAGAGATGTAGTATAAAAAGTCAATATTTCTGTTATATACGTTTCCAAAATTTTCATTACGAAGTGAAATTGTGAAAACCTACAATTGTAGCAAATTAAAACATCCGAGTAGTGTACAAAACAACCTATGTTAAGTTTACGTTTTACGTTCGCTTATTTCAGCTACCATCATGCGATACATTCAATTAATAATTGTTCAGAATAAAATAAGTAATAAACGTAACAACGTATTCTAAATAAATTTAGATGATAAAAATGCAAGTGTTTTGATCATAGACTACTTCTATTGTATCCCAGAGTGGCGGAGGGCGCGGGCGCTGGTGCGGGTGCGGGCGCGGGTGCGCGTAAAACAAATGAACGAAGACGCTCGTTGCGTTCACAGTAGCCGCGCGCGCCGGCGCCTGTGTCAGACGCAGAAGCAGTTGGATCTATTGGCTAAGTCCGCCCTTACTATTCACAGTGCTTGGTCTAGCGTCTGCTTGCAACTTACATGCGGGTCTAACGGTTTTAGTTGCTTCGGCACTGTGAAAGGGAAGACGGCAAGACCCGCGCCGGCACTCTGAATGAGCCCATAAAGAGTAAGAAGAACACTACATCCCGTTAGCCTATAAATTTTCCAGGCAAAATTTTATAACAAGTCCAATATAATATATAACAATCGTTACTATAAATTGTATTGACACCTGACACGAGCCCAAATTAATTGAACGTGTCGTGTTGTTGCCTTACAACATTTTAAGAACAAAAATTTGTCGCCATAAAATTATAGTCTTACGTTTAACTATAGTCTTCGATGAATCTGCTGCACAATTGGCCGAGGTATACGAAATTCGGGCGCATTTTAGGGTTGAGGTTCCAACACGCCCTTATCAAGTCTCGAGATATTTCTGGTGGACAACCTTCTGGATGTGGAAAGCTGTAAAAATATTAAATAATTAGGTCCTCTGCAATTTGTGAGATCTAAGTCAGTCAGAAAAAGGGTTACTTTTGCTCTACAGACAATCGACCCAAATTCCTCAAAACTAATGAGTGGTTAATCGCTCGGTTATCGCTCGTGAAAGTACTGTCGCAATTGTATTAGTAACAGCGTTAACCGTAAGATTCAATATTGCCCCGTTTTGCTACATGAATCTCAAAAAACCGTAATAGCGCTGCTGGTGCTGGTGGCGTCCAAGGGTAGTAATAGCCTCCGCAGCCCCCGTAGCCTCCGTACGTCTTACTTAGCAAGTTTTAGCAGTTGAAAAGACGAAAGTCCGGTTTATAGAATTTATTCAGTACAACAACAATATTAATATCTTAAAATGTAAACGGTTCAAAAATAAGAAAGTAGATGTTTCCGCTACCGCGATCGCGGAGAGAGTCCGTGTTACGAAGCAAAATGAGAAAGCGAAGGAAGATGGATATATATCATTGACCTACCAATAAATGGACGTCGGGTGTAATACAAAAACCACAAAAAAATGTCCGAAGTTAATCTATACAAACGTAATGACATGTAACGAAATATAAAAAATTAAAACATTTATTTAAATTGTAACGTCATTCCAGTACTGCCTATTTTGCTTGTAACAATTTAAGGGCCCAATAACACCATATTCAGCTTCTACAAGATACTTAACAAAATGCACCATATTAAGCTTCGACTGAAAATTACTTGAACACAAAAGTAATGGAGTAGCCTTTATTGTAAATATTAATTAATTTTTATATATATTATTATGTCGAATTTTGTACAAATTCACTTAAAGAAATAATAAAGAGTTGGGCACATACATACCTACAAATATTACTACAAATGTGAAAATAAGCGTGTACTATAAGAAATGTACCGATATTCCAACTAAACTCAAATATCCGTAATTCCGAAAACCGATTTATAATAAAATCGTTACGCTTTCGATTAATTTTGATACTTTTTACAAAGACAAAATTAGCTTTTGTTTTGTAATCTTCATAAAAAATACATTTGACATTATGAAAATTCGAGCTAACGTTATTTCGGGCAAATGTATTTTCTGACTTCTGATAGGTAATCCCAAGCCGTAAAACGAGTTTAACAATATTTTGTTAGTTATTGCTAACGTTTAATAATAAAAAATATTTTAAAAATAAAATTCAAATCATAGCGACTCTATAGTTTCTTTGTTCTAAATATTTCAATCGCTTCTGGTTCGAACAATTGAAAATGACCAAGAAGTTTATACAAGCTTCTTGAAAATGACATAATGGATCTCTTTCCATCTTTTGCGCATGCAATGTATACAAAAAAGGGCAGTTAGCTACTTGACTATTTGTGTACTTTTGTAATTTATATATATATAATAGTTCTTATTTAAATAACACTTTTAAATGAGAACTATGATAACACAATATATCTGTTTAGTGAAAATATGATACAAAATCCTATTTTTACACTTTACTCAGTAATTTTTACAAGTTATTATTATATGGTACTGCATGATTGACAACTGCACTATCAGTCGAACAAACAAAGACTGATGCACGATTGACGCTCTGTATGCGATTTTAACGCCCTACAGGTGTGGACACTTTTTAGCGCGAACCTGGCGACCATTTATTGGTAGGTCAATGGTTTACATGGTATTTTTGGATTAAATTAAAAAGTACTGACCAGGAAGCTCTCTCAAGCGGGCGATCGGTGTTGAAGGTAGGCACTTCAATGGCAGCGCGCGTGAAAATCTCCCACACGGTGACGCCGTACGACCACACGTCGCTGTACGTCGAGAAGTGCCACGGCTTCACAGCGGATTCCGGCGCGTACCTAGGCACATTACGTCGACGTTATAGATCACTATAGTCGTCACATAATAAGAGGCACCTTTTGACATTTGTAATCGCAACGTAAATAAGGATGTGAACGAAACATCGACAACCACATTAAACGATTCTCACGAGAAATCAATTCAAAATATCGTCCGTCTGTTTAGATTATTTTTCGGATCATTGGTGTTCTGTTCTAGATAGAACAATTACCATTTATTCAAGCAATGTAGAGTTTAATATACATATATGAAAATATTTTAAATTATCACAACGACAACCTGTAGTTGTAGTAGTCGCATTAGGTGTAATAGTTGTTGTAGTGAAGTTACATAACAGAGTTCACAAGGACAACCCGTAGGTAAATAGCAAAATTCTGAAGCAAACCAAACAAAGACCAAACAAAGACGTCATAGTGTAAATGTTTATTCACTTTCATCGAAAGATGCCAAAATCATCAATTGAGGTAGTAGTATCATCTGTATGTATAATTATTGAAATTAGCTACGGCGCGATAGTATGGTAGCTACGAACCAAACTAACGACCGCAACCGACAAGCTGGACAAATTCCAAAGGCTAGTATATATGGCGACAACTGGCTGCATGAGGACAACTCCAACAGCGGCTCTCGAAGCGATGCTGGACCTGCGGCACGTACCACTGTCCATCAGACGAAGAGAAAGCAGCATCAACAGCCATGCGTCTAAACAGAGCCGGCATTCGGAAGCACATGACGGTCCCACATAAAGAAAACCTTTACAAGACTGTCAATGAGGAACCGCTACTGGAGGCGGCTGTGAATAGGATCCAAAAACAATACATTTTTGACAAAAAATACAAGATACAATTGTTTGAAGATCTAAACGAAGGACTGAACCCCAGAGAGGTCCGCGTCTTCACCGATGGATCATAAACAACTTCAGTAACAGGCACTAGGGTATTCTCAGAAGACCTCAATATTAGGATATCAACGCCGCTTGGTGACCACAACACAGTATTCCTGGCTGAATGTATGGGTATCAATACATACAATAAAATACACACTATCGTCTACCTTAGCTGTCAAATTGGGCCTCTTACATTGCGACAACTATAGTATGAGACATGGGAATAAGTATCGACTAAGAAGTAGCGATAGGACAAGTTGTATTTTTTCAACTCGAGTAACTCGAGTTGACGAGATTGCTGACTCAAGTTGACTCGACTGGGTGTCTGACAGAGCAATCGCGAGTAGCAAGAGCCGCCGCATCGCTCGATATTCATATGAACTCGAACCGACGATTCGCCGAGTTAGGCCGACTCGAGCCTGCCCCGAAAGTTGCCGAACTGACCGAGTGAGAACGAGTAGCCGACGCTGTATGTATGGAGTATTCCACTCCGGCCAGCGGGGCGGGTACCGCGCCGAGCTAGCTCGAGTTCATAATAAAGTAGCTCGAGTTGACTCGTTGTGGGATTAACTCTAGTTAATCGAGTTAGATAACTCGTCTCGCCTATCGCTACTAAGAAATAAATAAAGTATTATACACAGATGACTGTAACAGGCACGCCAGCCACTAGCACGCCTGCACTGATATATGTTTTACGTGCATATAATTGATTGAAAATGATAATTTTTTTCATGGATACTTAATATTTACTTAGGCACTAAACGAAAACAGACTACGAGTATACAAATACTAAAATCATACCATTTAATAGGCAGCAGCCGATTAGTCATCAGTCTATATTCGTCGTCCTGTCTCGGTATGATCCTCGCGAGGCCAAAGTCTGAGATCTTCACCTTTTCTCTGTTCACGACTAGAATGTTCCGCGCCGCCAAGTCGCGATGCACCATGTGTTTGGCTGATATGTGATCCATGCCCTAAATTAATACAATTTTAGTGTTCTGTACTACTATCATGGGTTCTCATTGACAACTTTGTAATTTAAAAAAGCAGAGATACTGCTTACAACCAGTTAGGAAGTAAGGAAAGATAATTTTTTGGAAGACTTCATAAATTTCAAATATTTACATATAACTGCTTCAAAATGCAGCTTTCCAACAATTATAATGCACATTTCAACAATTAATAAAACTCTATACGAACACAATATATGGTTAATTTATGTGGCATGAGAAAAATTATTAAAGTTTTTTACAATAATTAATACAAAGATCGGACACTTAGACGACGACGACGACGTCCGACGACG
>NW_020653852.1:11879501-11890879 GCF_003589595.1 Hyposmocoma kahamanoa | reverse complement strand
ATCTTTGTATTTGGTTCTTCAATGAATTTTTAGCCGTAGCGCCATCTATGAGAAATCTATGGAATAATTCCGTCACCGAGTTAGATACCTTTACAGCTACCAGCCCCGGCTAAAGATGTCGCTATTCACTGTATTTAAATGTTTATTGAATTGATATTCAATTATTTTTTGTGAAATTACTCCACTAGTTTGTTATAATTACTGATACAAAGATTTTAGAGAGGCGAGAGAAATTATTTATAATAACTTAATAATTATAACAAACTAATGCAGTAATTTCACAAAAAAATGATTTATTAAATTCAATAAAAATTTTAAAAAGTTTTTTCCAGTCTTAATTTTATTATGTTGCTTACACGTGATACGCAAATAATCTGCTATGGAAAAAATCATAATAAAAACTTACGCGAGCAATATCCCTAGCGTAAATGAGGAAATGCTTAATAGTGAGGTTGTCACCCTCGTGACGTAGGAAATGGTTCAGTGATCCCTGCTCCAAGTACTCCATTACGATAAGTACTTCCGACCCTCTGACGTCACACGAGTCTCCAAGGATCTCTACTATGTTTTCGTGTACTAAAGACTGTGAACAAAATTAATAAGTCATTAATAGTTTACGTATTTTACGGAGAACTTGGTACTTGGTGTAACGGGCTGGTGTGTTTTAAGGAGAAATAGAATAGAATAGAATTCATTTATTACAACGCCACAACACAAAAATATACAGAAAGAAATAAAATAACCAAGAAAAACAATAAAATGAAGCAAACATAATCCAATATGAAAACAATCTATTCAATGTCAGTGTGCGACTATGGCGTATGTAAAAGGATCCACTCAGCTAATGCAACAGCCGAATAAAGACTGACGCTGATTTTCAGTGAACACTAAAGAGCGCCTAAACTACAAAATTGAGATATCCTACTCTTTTATTATGATGTCACTTTACTATAGTATAACTTTTAAGGAATTAAGGAGATTAATAATATCTATTAAAGGGTTGGCCTACCTTCATAATATTGAGTTCATTTGTGAAGTCCGCGTAGCCTCGGTCGGCAGCTTGCCGGCTGAGTTTCTTCACGGCCACCTCTCTTCTTTCCCTTCGGCTGTTCTCTTGGTTGTCCGGCTCCATCCAGCCTTTGTATACATGACCGTAGTTACCCTTAAACAAGGTACGTTTCAAACCAGTAAATTAATCTGTTCATGGTCAGTAACAGCCTGTACCTTAAATGAAATATTAGAATACTGTAGTACGGGATACCCGTTTCACCATACGGATCTCAAAAAACCAACTACAGGCTTTGCAGTACGACTCCCAAGTGCTTTCTATGTAGTAGACCGCCTGCTGCTGTTCCATGGAGAAGTATAAACAACGTACTGACAAAATTGTATGATTTATATACATTGAACATTTTATATTGAATCAATATACGCACTACGGCAAAAACTAGTGACATTTTTGTGTGCGTACCGCACATAAGTTTGTTTATTTAAGAACTCAGATCATTGTGATTTCAAACACCGAGTGGCACTGCAACTTTTATGGGTAGGTGTGTCGCTTACCACCAGGCGCACGATTGTTCGTCCCATTACTTGATATCATGAAAAAAATTAACAGGCTATGTGTTGAATCATATTATATGATGTTATGCCGACAGCCATAAATTACTATTCCAATCGTATTATAGCCGCCGACAAAGGTGCATTTGATTTTGTAACAAAGATAGTAAAGTTAGTCGTTATAAATAAATTATTCCATCCAGATACAAATCCTTTGCTATAGATAAGTGCTAAAATACTCACAATGCCTATTTTCTTGGTAAGCGTAAGTGCATAAGTCTCTCCGCGACTGACTATACGCTGCATAAGTAGAGGGCCAGTGGTGGCTAAATAAGGGTCGGGGTCGTCCACGCCACCCACCACGCCACCGTCGGGAGACGTCGTCTCCATGGGGATGGACGCCAGCGGGATGCCGTTCTCCGACATGGAGCTGCCGCTGTCAGCGCACTATCAAAAGTCGTTCAAAAATATTGTAAAGAAAATTTTACAATATCTTACAAATATAATACTAAATAGGTCTTTATTATAGCACAAAAATATAATTAACGTATAATAACAACACAGTAACACAATAAAGTCTTATAGCAGTACTACTGTTTTCTAGAGTTTATTAAATAAACTTGCGAAGATAATAATTGAGAAGCTTAATCTGTTAAAGCGTCAGTCCAAATACTAACCTTGTGTCTAATGCCCTTAAGAACAATTTTCAATTGATTACTTAAATACAAGTACATGCAATATAGAATTAATGCTAACCCAATATTAAACCTTAAATGTACAAGGTTAAGGTAACATAAACTTTTAATGACAGCAGTCGAGAAAAAGTTTAAGGTAAAGTGAGAATCAAAATAGACGTTTTGACATAGTTCTACCACATGGAAAATCGATTTTTCGACAGGCAAAAATACACATTCAGCTTGATTTTCTAATTGGTAATGAAAACAGATGATGCTGTGTGCTTATAGTATTTGGTACTCGTTGTTTATAACATAGTTGATTTCTTTCTGTATTAATACTCATATACCTTCACATCACACCGTAACAATAGATTAATGTTACCTACCTCGCGACTGGCTTTACACTCATTTAAACCCCCTTTTAATGTCCGTGAAAATATTTAACAAACTGCCCAATTCTTTCAAGGAAGAAACCAATGAAAATGATTCATTAAAAAAATTAAGAGTAGTTAATAGAAAAAAAAATTACACCATGCTAGAATGTTTCAACGATACATTGACCTAATACTAAAGTACAGTATATAATAAATATACAAATACATAGATCAAATTATATCGATATACAAATGTTACAAATAAATTAAAATAAAAGTATATTCAGTTGACGATAAAACCATGTTTTATCGTCAACTGAATATACTTCTAATTTCTTACTTCTAATCTTTTATTAATTATTATTTATTTAGAAATTGTAATAATTTCTAAATAAATAATAATTAATAAAAGAATAAATAAACAATAAACAATCAGAAAATAGAACCATAGCGATTCTATTTTCTGATTGAAAATAGAACCATAGCGGTTCTATTTTCTGAGTTGATCAATCTTAATCAAAAGAATATGCTTTCTTTAATTTACAACTGTACAAATATGAACTTAAGTAAACTTTAGAAAAAGCTAACATTCCTAAATTTCAAAATCATATAATAAAGAGTAAATCCTCCTCGCTGTCTCTATAATTTGCAGTGCACTACAGGGTTTACAATGCGCTGTTAACTTAGCTATAAGCCTTCTCCATCCTATGTAACATTATGGTAAATGCAATAAAAAATTGCATTGCATAATGTAATGAGCGTTTGTACCAAAATAAATTTAAAAAAACTTTGGCCCAAAACTCGATTGACCTATGGTCTTATATACGTAAAAGGCAGATGTGTTACTAGCATCCGCGTCGTGAAGATTTGAAAATCAGGCGCACGACTACAAAGAAAATAAATTTGTTTCCTTTACCGTTGTGTTTTACTTCTTACCTACTTTTCGGAATGTTCATTCTGTTTTACAAAATCATAATCATTTATAAAAAGATTAAGTTAGCGTAGGGTTGTTTGGTAATATTACTAAAAGTAACCTAAAAAAATACATACGGTATTATAAAAATTCAAGCAAACGTTATTCCGGGTCAATATATTTTCAAACATCTGACAAGTAGCCCCAAGCCGTAAAACGAGTACAACAATGTTTTTAAGTTACTCTACTGTAAGAAGGATGGCGAAAGCTGCCCCAATAACGACGAAGAGCCGTTCATGGACTAGGCTAGAATAATTTTGCGTTTTAGTTTATGCCTATTTATCAATATATTTTTAGAAGTCAGGAATAAAAAAAATGTAAAATATTGTATTTTAGAATAGAACAAACAATGCAATTGATTCAGTTCGACCATAGATTAGGATAACCTATGGACATAACCTACATAAGTTCTTGTACGTACGTTTCATATTAATCATGATTGAATGTATTTACCTGAAGTACTGGTTATTTTATAGTACATACATAAAACATTAAAGCTATAAAATACCTAATGAAATCATCAATTAAACAGTAATGACATAAAGCAAAAAATAAAACACAATGTGACAAAAATATTTAGCCAATATTTAAATGAGAGATAATGAAAGTTGCAAAGGAACGTTTTGACAAGAGACCTCTTGCCAATGTCAATATCACATTGATATTGGGAACAATGTGACCATTTGTGGCAGATTTCGGCCGTTTGGGCAGATTTAATTTTTATTCATTTTCATTGCTGCTGAAAATGATAAATTATATTAAATGTGGCAGAGTTTGGCAGATTTGGGAATATTCCGGAAGTTCTTTATTATTTTTGGGAACAAACTGAAAATTTGTTGTTTTTCGCTACTACGAACTAATATCTGAAGCGAAATACAGGACGATGTTATAAACATAACCTATATCAACTTTATAACCCCAGCTTCTACAGGCTGTACTCAATTAGCTTTTTTGATGCTTTGATAATGAATCACAAGTATTGATAGGTCTCCTTAATGCCCATCGTCAAAAACACTGAATCACAAAAGTCCTCTAAAAAACATCCATCTTTAATAAAATTCATTTTAAAAATAAGCTTAACATTATGATGTCGCTATAGCGGCTCTACAGTTTCTTTGTTCTAAATGTTTCAATAGATTGTGGCTCGAACAATTAAAATTGATCTAATGGGTTTCTTTATGACTTTTGCGCATGCAATATGTAGGAAAAGGACAAATGTCGTACAATTACTTTCTCCGCGTCTACCTCACTCGTTTCAAAGCTTACACAACCACGATACCATTTCACCTTAAGGTTAAATGATACAATATATAATTGAATAAGTTAACATTGCAATCGTCAACTTTCATACACCTCAAAAGATCCGAAGTTTGGACTTTACATAGCTTTTTATTTGTGGAAAACTCAAATGAAGCCGTTGTTGAAAAAAAAACCTTTGTAGAAACCAACAACATGTTGAAGTATCGCATGATTGTTTCTATGGCTTCTAATTTGATCACAATGATCATTGATAACGTGACCGTGAATTTTTGAGACTCACCGAGTGATCAATATCAGTCATAGTCATGGAAGGCGACCTACTGGTGGATAGGAGCGACTTGTTACTGCCCACATCACTCATCTCACTTGAGCGGCTTTGTGATATTATAGTGCCTGCAAAAGAAGATATACAAGTCAAATTCATTTATTACATCATTAATTTGTAACTTAAATTCTGGTGGCGTCTTTATCAAATTTATCATTCTCTTCACATCTTCCAATATTATAAACAACACAAAAAATATAAAATTACATATATATAATATATAAAAAAAAGAAGCATTTTTCGACTTATATGTTTTACTCCGCCGACCCTAGATATTTATTTGTAGGCATACACGATAAATACAGTTTACATATTTAAGGTTACTTTTATAGTTCAGTGTATTGAGCCAGCAATTGGCATACAAATATGAATAGCAAAGTATACAATGTTCACTTTCTTAGTCATAATACATTATAAAGAAAAGAAAAAAAAAGTACCATTTCCAATATTGGTACACTCTTCATTTGGGCTACTCTATGAAACGGCTCCGATAAGAAACTGAACTCCCGCGCTACGAGCGCGTGTCAATCCTTCTTAAAGAGTACTACCACTACTATTATCACTACTACTATTAAATAATCATAATAAATAAATCGTTATTTGGCATCCAAGGCCCACTTGTTAGTAAACACAATTTTAACTTACGACTTACGAAAAAATAATTCAATTTTCCATTCATACTTTGATCCTAGCTTAGGACAAACAAAATTGAGTTCTAACATTGATGTGTAGGATGGAGCGAAACGGGTGCGAAAGCGTGCGCAGAGGCCGGCAAGGGTTTGATTTGACCTTGCAGGGCACTCGCAAGATGTTCGATTGACGCGGTATCTCGCGCAGAGTATTTCAAAATGTTAGAAGCAGTATTTTCCTTATAGAAAAATATTTAAAAATAAGCAGTGTTTGTTTAAGTTTTATTAAATTGATATTCAATTATTTTTGGTGAAATTACTCCACTAGTTTGTTATAATTATTGATACAAAGATCGAACATTAAGAATAAAAATTATAACTAATAAGCAGTGTTTTTTTGCTTATTTGGTGTGGGTACGTGCGACGCACTATAAGTTTCCGGAATGAATAAGAAAAAAATACTATAAATGAATTTATTATTTCTCAAAATATTCTCCGATAACGTTAATGCACTTTTTCATACGAATGAACCAATTTTGAAAACATGCCACTTCGCCGTGACAATCTCTGAAACATATTTTTCCTACTCTTCGACAGCCTCTTCAGATGATGAAAATCGTTGACCGCGTAACAGGTTCTTAATTTTTGGAAATAAATAAAAGTCACAAGGTGCTAATTTGGGACTGTACATGGGATGGCTCGTAAGGTCAACGTTGTTCACCTTCAAAAATTCATTTGTCTGTCTGGCCGTGTGAGATCTGGCATTATCGTGGTGCAAGATGATACGGCATTTACGGTTATTTCTACGGAGTTTGTCAATAACTTACGGCAAACAAATGGTCGTGTATCACTATTCACGGTACAAGAAATCTCCACAGCAACAGTAGCCACGTTTACAGTTTTACTAAAAAAAGAAGCAATCATCCGCTTAGAGGTACTTTGCACGAGACTTTGAGCCTCAGTCAAATTGTGTGGGATCCACCGAGAGCACAGTCTTTTCACACCCAAATGTTTGTTTGTGTAGTATTGACTGTATTTGACTCATGCCTAAAGATGCCAGAATCTCATGGTATGTTACATGCCTGTCTGTTTTGATCATCGATGTTTCTGTTGTTCACAGCAGTGAACAAGCGACCATCACGAAATTCGTCACAGAGATTCACACGACCGCGTTTGAATTCTGCAAACCAGCTATAAATGGTCGTCTTGCATGGTGCTTCATCGCCGAAAACAGTATGAAGCCGAGAAGCTCCGCTGAGCTGTTAAATTACACTTAAAATCGTAGAAAATCACACTACGAAAATTTTCACGAGTTAAATCCATGGTGATATAGACAACCAATTTCTAAAATGACGCCACAATGTAAAAACAAGTGACAGTCAGATGAAACACACTGTATTCTACAGTCCAAGAGTTCCATTTTCAAATGTTGTAATTACTTTTTAAATATTGTTTATATAAGTGGCCAGTTCCGGAAACTTATAGTGCGCCCTATGTATCAGCTACTTATTCGCCTCTTTAAATAGTTATTTCTTTCAACCTGTCACCCTGTATAACTAGACTTTTTTTAAATTGAATAATATATTTTTTTTAAAGATCTAACACTTTGCACAGATATTACGTGATTTTTTTAAATTGAATAATATATTTTTTTTTAAAAATCCAACACATTGCACAGATATTACGTGAATTTTACACTTTTTTATATTTTGTCTTACTTATCATACAAATAAATATTAGACGTCATATACGTAAAGTAAGCGACTAAAGCACTTATGTAATGGAAATCGGAAACAATGACGATGTGGTACTACACGCCCAGTTACGAGATAATATGGGAAAGTTAGTCTTTGTACATTGACTCGACCAAGAAGCGAACCCAGGGCCTCAGATGACGACTCCGTGAAAACCGGAGTACAAGCCACTGGACCGTCAAATACCTTGCGAAATTTATGTTACGTAAAATAAAAAATGCCGTAGATTTTACTTTTTGGCTTCTAACATTTGTAGTTCCCAGATTGAAATTTAACAAAAAAACAAACTCCAATGAAATATAGTCATATATAGTATTTTGAGCAAATACTTGATGTATTTTCCGTTTATGTGCTTTGTAATGTTAACGTATCTTAATTTGTACTTACTAGTCAATTGGCCGTCATAGCAATCGCCGATAGCTGATATCCGTTCATAGACATGGCAATCAGGGACATATTCTGAAAATATAATCGTATATTAATATATATATATATATATATTAATATACATATATAATATACTGAGATATTAATATATTGAGGATAAGTTTTGACAAATACACAGATATCCCTAATGTACATGCATGGCAAAGGCAATATGTTTAGTTTTTTGAACAGCGGTTTACAGCTGTTGTCGAACCACGCACCGCAGATAGCCCGAATACACTTCTTCTGAACCTTAAACGCATTTTCTACGACTACTGAATTGCCCCACAGTGTAAGACCGTAGCTAAACACAGACGAAACGTAGCCGTGATACGTATCATGATTATTTGATTCCAAAATCGACATAAAATACGTTTTATACACTATTAAATCCTGATTTTGAAATCAAATAATGTGTGAAATCGTGAAAGTTTAAATCAATGAATATCATGATGTATTACTACCATGACTTTCATATATTTATTGTCAAAACACTCCACTAATTTGTTACTATTATTTTTATACAAAGATCGTGCCAGCTTCTGGTAGCAGCAACGGTATGTACCTGGCTGAGTGAGAACTTCAAAAGTTTCTCACAGATGCACTGATGCATCAAGTTTCTCACAAATGTTAAAAAAAAAAATATTTGTATCAAACACCTAACGAAATTTGTAAGTTCTGCAGATTCGATTTTTAGTTGGTTAAGAGCAGTAAGTAGCCCCGGAATGGCAACAAATACTGGTTCGAGTCCAGTCAGATCGAAGGAATTGTTCTTTATGTTCGATCTTTGTGTCAATAATATTATAAAATACCGTAACCAAATACGTGCTGATAAAATGGAAGCATAGATTTATAGAATTTACCAGCACTGCGTTTTACAACATAATCTCATTCATTTCAATTCATCACTATCTAAAACAATTAGATATTTGACAATGTCATATTCGGCACTCTTGACATTGGGTTTGGTGATTGAAGTAAAGCAACAATTTAATACAGATAAACAAGCCGATCTCTAGGATTCTACGGCAAATACTCCGCAAACAGAAGGAGGTCACGCATTTACGCATTCCACGTGCACTCCTGTTTGCTTAAATACCGTTAGAACGCATTCTACATACGTCACGCCTTCAGACGCAAAATATTACAAAGTTAGTGGCGATATCTCTATAAACGAGTCACAGAATAATGCATTATTGTGTATCAAGGGCAGACCCTTAATACACTATTAGTATTTTGCTTCTTTTTTTTTTGCAGGCGTGACATATATAATATTTATTACTTGATACTGTCCGAAACCCTTGTTCAATTATATTTATTGTTTTTGATTGTATTAACTATTTTTCTGGCTTTGCCTGCATGTCATGACACTATTTACGAGCAAGTGTGACGAAAACATATTTTTCGTTACTTGAGAACACACAACAAGTAGTCATTTACTAGATTAGAAAATGCGAATGCTAACCGGAGTGCAGCATGTGGTTCATGTCTCGCATGATGGCCTGCGGGCGCAGTGGGTCACCGCGCCAGCACTCGGTGACGATCTGCCACACCTCTATTGGACAATCCGATGGTCGCAGCAGGCGGTCGCCATTCTCGTAACTCTGCACATAATAATTTCATTTGTCCAACTCACCAATTGAATAAAAATAAATCAATCACTGCAACAATAACATTCAAACAATTGAAAAAAATTGTATTTATTTTCGAAACAACGAAATAATTAGAGTGCGTTTGTACCCTACATTGTTTTATGGGCATTTTCACATTCGACATTACTGTACGAGATACGATAGAGACATGAAAATTTACCACAATGTTTTGTATTATGGTGTTAACTAAGACCAGTTCTATCATCGGAGGATTTAGACGTAGGATAAGGTTCCACGCCTATGTTGTGGCCCACGGATGAAAAAACAATGGAAGTGTCTTAAGCCTCGATTACAATGAACTGCTGTCGCCAAAATGCACACAAACAAATGATAAACACTATGAAAGAATTCATTACGAAGAATCGTAATTTCTAATTTTAAAAAATGTAACAAATTCTGGACTGTTATATAATTCCATCGAGTATATAACCAGAACTAGAGACGAAATAAGGGCCATACATTCCTGGTAACTCATCAGTCATACATCACTTATAAATAAATACCAACTCTCGTTTGCACTGAAATAGTACAGCGCCAACAACTGACCTTAGAGTATGTCTCCGTATATTCCAAAAAATATTCTGTATTTATTGTAATAAAGATATTATCTCTACAATAGCGTGCTGTTCTAGTCGGTGGTGTGAGAAAAACAACAAAACATCTCATTACGAAACAAACGGAATCACATTTCATCTGTTATTAAATATGTTATTTTTCAATTTTCGCCCATTATAGCATATCTCAAGTTAAACTGGTATTTTTGAAGTGAAACAATTGACGACCCCCATCAATTGTTTCAAATCATTATGCGTCTTGCTTCCACCTAATGCAACTACGTCAGATTATGCACAAGAAACACTAATTATTATGTAATAGATTGTAAAATTGTAGGTATGATTTCGCAGAGCTTATAGAGAATCATTCATTTTTATTGATCAGGAAAATTGTTTTTGTTTGAGAGTACATTTATATATTATGCAATCTTCATAAAACTATCTTAAAACTCTAATATGTAGTTGCAATGCCTAAATTAATTAAATAAGTACCTGTATTTTTAGGTATCTAGCTTGTGCATATTAAATGTCGTTTGATCTTTAAACGATTATTTAACTAAACATGGCAGTTTTTCCCTTATCCCTCACCTGGCTCAAATTTTTTTTTATTTTTTTTTATTTGTACTTCATTAATATATCTTCATCATGATAAAATAGAATAAAAAAAAACACGGCTGTTCCTGTGCTCTTACAAAGTAAACTAAAAATTTATTTTATTTTTATTTATATATATTTTCTTGTTTGCTGTCAGTACAAAATTGTGTTTTGACATTTTTTAATACCCAATGCCATGCTTACTCGGAATGACTATCGATGTTAACAATATTACACAATTCGAAATCTGTTAAAACATTCAGAGGTTACAGTGGAATCAATAAACGATATTTCTTTACATATATTCACCATGAAAACATTATGCTCCTTTGTTTCGTCTGTCGTGTAAAAAAACAGGTAATGGTATAGTGCCATATCGATGGGTCCTAAGTATAAGGGCCAAACTAACAATTTGATCATTTTCACTTTTTTGTGAGAAATGCTTCATTTTATAATAAAATTAAAAAAAGTGAAAATAATCAAATTGTTAGTTTGGCCCTTATACTTAGGACCCATCGACATATATATCTTGACTATCGATTTCGATAATATAATATTTGCTTGCCCAAATGATTATCACTAGTAACAGGTTTCTTACCA
>NW_020653852.1:11872297-11879491 GCF_003589595.1 Hyposmocoma kahamanoa | reverse complement strand
TTAGTGAATAACCACGAAAGTCTTAAAATCTATATTTGCTTGCCCAACTCTAATGTATATTTCGAATTCGGGCTGGCTAATCGGAGCGCAGTTGTCACCAGTTGTCATTTGGCAGAATAGTTTTCTAACAAAATAAATCACATTTCGCCTCTATTTCTGATTATATACCCGATGTATAATTCAAACTTTACAGCCGTTATATCGTTGAAAGTTCAACACCTTTATTGCAAGTTACGAAATTTTTATTTTATATTGATTTTTTATTCAATGTGCTGCCATCTTGCGGCCAGTAACTGGACTACGACGAACGACTAACATCTGAACGAATAGAAAATAGTATCTTCTCTACAACAGATGTCTTCTTTAACGCACACATTTCGTAATCAACTCTATTTGGATCAATTAAGTTTAAAATTAACAAAACACTCATGAAACATTTTTTAGCTAAGCTTTTGTTCGCTACTAGCGTGGACAATTTGGTGCATATGTGTACTTAGTTCTCCAAAACATAAAACGATCATACTGCATTGGGATAACGGTACTTTCGTTTGTTACAATTTAAAAAAATCAATTCGATAAATAGAAAATTTATTAAAATAAGATAATGTTTTTGGTGCGGCTATCATTTTTGCACTCCAAAACAGCACAATAAGGCATTTTTCTACGATTTAAGAGAATTTGCGCTAAAAAGAGACAATACAAGCATACAAAACGACAATGGCGGACTGAGCTCAAGTACGCGTAACTACACATGCAGTTGACACGCATGCTACGCTTACTTACCACTTCTATTGTATTTATTGTTCTGTGTTGCGGCCTCACGATTCGCACTAAGCATTACGCTTTCACATTTAATATACCGTATGGCATTGAAGTGAAATTCCCTGCCTGCAGATTTGTTTACTGAACGCTATAACTTGGGCCTTTTCAAGGCGAGAGTGAATAGCCTTTATATAGGTATACATGCTCCATCATCGACCCCATCATCACTTTCCATCAGATGAGATAGAGGTGAAATGCGCACTTATGTTATTATTAAAAAAAATCAGTTATAGATACAATATCAGTACAGATAATATAACAGAGATTCTTAAACTCACCCGCGCGGTTAAAACTGGATTGGTCTCTGAGGGTGATTGTCCATAAGAAAATATCTCCCAAAGCGTAGTTGCAAACGCCCAGATGTCGCCCACCACCGATCGGCTCGCCATGCTCATGTCTCCGAAGAATTGCACTGGCATCCAATGGACACTGGTTGAAGAGACAGAACGCAATTAGAAAAACAAATACGTGCCAAAAAAGTTACTTACGACTTAAAAAAGATGGCGTTAGTTGTTGTTGGTTGCATTAGTTATGATTATCGAAACAAAAATGAAACAAACACAAAGAAAAATTCCTTCAATCCAACTGAACTCGAACAAGCGTTTGCTTGCCAAACCGAGGCCTACTACTCTACCAACTGAGTTACAGATCGAGTCAGCAAAACTCACGAATTTCTTTATGTGTTTGTTGCGATCTTTGCCACCTGTGAGAAACTTATGAAGTTTTGTTTCACTCAGTCAGGTACCTTTAAATCTAAGCGGCTGCCAAGAGATGCCGCTAATAATTGTTGTAATAGTTCAATTCGTTTTTAATTCGTAAGGTATGCTGACATCGATTTGTAACTCGGTTGGTAGAGCGGAGGTCAGCGCAAAAAATTAAAGTGGTTGTAATATCATATAACGTAATTTGTGTTTATTGTATTGCATTTAGAGCTACCGTTCTTAATGTAAATACCGCTAATACTCACTCTTGTGGCTTGTACTTTCTCAGTGTTGGCCCAGAGAGCTTCACAATAAGGCGATCTGCGTCGGCCACCAGCAGTTTGTTGCATCGTATGTAGCCATGGACCACGCCTGCTTCCGACAAGTCGTACAACGCTCTGGCGAGGCCAGCCGCCACTTTCTTAAGTTGCAGAGTTTCAATATGTTCTTCGTGTTGCCTACAATAAAGAAAAGAATAGTATAGCTACTGAGCAATAAAAAAGACGGTGAAAGTTAAAGTACAACGAATCAATTTGTGATGTATAATAAACTTGTGCAATAGAAATAACACAGACTCTATTAAAATCACCTGAGGTATTCATCAAAGGGGCCCCAAGGCAGGTACTCCAACACCATGGCAGTGGGCGAACTGAGAGTTACACCATACAGGCGGACGATAGAACTCGACTGAATGCAAGCCCATTTACTCGCCAACTCTACGAAATCCTGGTGACACGAAATAATTAAAAACATTTATAAAAATATCTGGAGGATTAATTTTTCGTGGTGCACATATTGGCAGACGGTCGAAGATTCGCCTGGCGGTTGCATATGTGCGGCAACCGACGTCTCTATACTTCCTTAAATAAAACTAATGATTGGCGTATGATAGGTAAGCTGTAAATACTTTAGCCACTAGATACTCGTGAGCTTGAACGTTACAGATATAAAAACAGACCCAGGAGTAAAGACAAGCAGAAGAAAAGGCAATCTATGTGTTCTACGCACATTTTATGAATGATTTTACTCCGTTTGAGAATATTGTTACTTTTGCATGTAGGTACTTTTTTTGCATCTCTACTCTCTCAACCTACAAAAATAGCCATTTATCAGTGTTATGTCAATTAAACTTGTCGTAATCAAACGAAAAAACTATCAATGTGTTAAGGCGATGCGTATGACATACATCAACATACCTTCAAATTGTCATTGGCTTTGTCCTTCTGAAGCATCTTGAACGCGATGACTATTTTCCTCGTGTCGTCAAGTTTCCACAGCGCTCTGTAGGTTGCTGTCAAGTTGCCATACTTCTCCGAACCTGTAGAATTAACAGTAAACTCATAATTATTTTAACCCGTTAATATTTTAAACACGAAGATTGGATGTTTGTTACCCAACGAAGTAATAATGGATGGATAAATTTTGTAGAACATCTTTGGATTGATTGTTTACTGGATTACCTCAGAGTTAAAATATCATTTTAAATGATCGAATTTCCCACATCATTTCCGAGAAACTCAAAGGTGCGAGCCCGGATTCGAACTCACGGTCTCTGCTTGAGATGCGGTAGGTCAAACCATTAGGCTACCACTACAGTCTAACCAATAATTCCTATAGTGGTCCAACCAACAATTCCGACACGTGCACGGAGCAATTGTGCGGGGTGTGCGGGGCGCGGGATGGAAATTGCCATACAACCGTTCGGGATATAATTCAGAGTTGACGCATTTATGTTAAATATTTCGTGTGAATATTGAAAGTGATTTGTTGGAAAATGGTACATACACGTACTTGTTCAAGACTGCATATCATCATCTCACCTAAATAGAAACTTTCGATATCACCAGTTTCCGCGTGCACAAGAAAGGTGAGTCAAATAATTTTATTTTGTTTGGAGTTCTGTGTAATGTGATTATGTTTTGCTAATATTTTTTAAAATCAACCTGTTTGCTTTTACTCAATGATATTATACTGGTAAACAATAGATCCCTACAGGCAACAGTGACATCAGTCACCATCTTGAAATCAAGTGAATACAACGTCACCGAGACGTGACAAAAATGTGTAATTAAAATTTGCAATTCTCGGTACGAAAATGATCATAAAACTACTGAGGTTACTTCACACACACCACACACACACACACACACACACACCACACACACACACACAGGTAAGTTTGCTTTTGTTTGTTTAGATTGTCGTAAATAAAAATAAATATGAAATAAATTGAAGTATTGGGAGTTAACCTTTTTGAAGTTACTAATTCAAGTTTATTCGTTGTAACGTTTTAACGTAAAGTGTAACCGTAATACTATTAATACGTAATATTATTTGAAATTATATTTTGGTTGTTTCCCAGAATACCTAAAGATTAAACGCGCAGGGCGGAGTGGATAAAAATTAAACAACTTTTACGAAAAGATACATTGAGTAACAAAACACAAGGCAATTTTACAACAAGCTAATAATGCACAGTAGCGTTTGATAATTTGTAATAAACTATAGTTAAATGTTTGTGTATCAAGTAATTTGTAATACCTACCCTTTTGTAAATTTGTTTTCGTTAAATAGAAACAGAAACTATCGGAAGACAGTATTTTTGTCACCTTTATCCAATAAATAAAAAATATTAGAAAGGCAATTTATTCCTTAGATTAGGAAGTCATCTCTTCATATTTACAATTTATTTGAATTTTAATTTCATACATTTTCATGTATATTTCACTCACTCGTTCACTCAATTTCTGATTACTATCTATCTCCACTGTCTCTTTCCACCAGTGAGGCCACAAGAAATAAGGGAAAAATATTTCTAAACCGATAACACTGGTCGCATCCCTCAATGCACTATGATCTTTGACTATGGAAACTAAAGGAGACATGTTATGTTGACATATATAAATCAGACGTTATATGTATATGATGCATTTCGACGTTGAAAACATAAACATGTTATTGTCTTTGTTTAACTCTTGCGTGTCGTCTTAAGCCAAAAGAGATAGCATTACATTGGTCTGTGTCACGCGAATCGAAAATGCGTAACGTCATCCTAAATGCCAACCGTGTCCATTTCCCAGTACATGAGGTACATAATACGGTTGTTAAAGCGAAGTACATCAAATGTCAAAACAAATGTTTTTCCAAGTGCTTTATTGAATTATTCCCATGTATTGTAATAAAATGGACCAAAATATTGACAGTGAGAACAATTAAGTATTAATAAAAATTCGTCGCTGCAGCATTACGGGATGTGGCATTTGCAAAAGCGAAGGTCGACCGAATGTAACATTGTACAGGCACGTGTTAATTTTCTGTCTATAAATCACACAAAAACCCGAATATCTCATGTGATAAAACATATTTAAGTAGTTTATTCGTAAATCTTGCCAAATTTTGCTTTGCTTTCTTCAGATTGCCTATTTGTTTGTATATTTTGATGATTGTTGTTAACAATTATTTTGAGATAGTGTTATTCTTGGAAGCGTACGTACTATCGATATTCTGTTATTAAAATAATTCACTACGAGGTTTTTATTATTATTATTTTTACTATTTTAAGTTTACCTACAAATCAAAAAAGAAAAAATAATGATTGGAAATCATACCGCCGTATAATTGTGCCGAATATAAACATTGTATCAAAGACCATTTTCATTTATTCGCTTCATTTTGAAGAGTCCAATTTTAACATAACTTTGAAAGTAACTAGATTACATGGTAATGCAATTCCATCATTAGGTTTATTGGTAAATAATTTTATATTTAATTTAGATTAAACAAGACTCATTTACTAGGCATTCTCAGTCCCTGAAAACAAAATTATCCACTCGTTTCCGATTTTTTCCCACTGACAACTCTTAACTACTAAAAATTCTTATTTTATAAAGCCAGCAATACAAAGACCATGTTGGTCTAACGTTGCCGGGTGAAGGCCAATACCAACGTATAGACAGCCTATTTGCCTTGCCTTGCCTTGCCATCGTTCGGTGTCACTCGCCTAGCTGACCGAGTGAAGGCGAGCGCTAACGTGTACAGAGCTCGTTTGACGTGGCTTGTCACAACCCGCAATCACGCGTGACTACTTGTTTCACTTCGGAGAAGTGTCGATTTTTCTGCACAAATCGAAGGCGCTCGGCTCGGCAATTGACATTGTATAATCAGACATTTGCATGCTATTTAATATATGCGAAACTTGTTTATACTAACACTGTCCCTTGTTACATCTCCTGTTATACTGTGTTTTAAGCAAATAAACGTATGATAATAATATTATCGATAATATTACTACTTTCATTTATTTCCAAAATTAAATAGAAGTATTAAAGACGGCATGGACGCCACTGTGCGCAAGAGGTGTGCGTCCCTGGTGCGCCGCGTGCGGGCCAGCCCCAACTCCGCTCTCCGTGTCATAGGGGACAGGGATGACTGCCCCTATATTAGGCATTGCTGCGGGTTACATGCTCCCAAGCATGTAATCAGATTTTAATTTAAG
Organism: Hyposmocoma kahamanoa; assembly: GCF_003589595.1. Taxonomy (NCBI): domain Eukaryota; kingdom Metazoa; phylum Arthropoda; class Insecta; order Lepidoptera; family Cosmopterigidae; genus Hyposmocoma; species Hyposmocoma kahamanoa. The sequence goes on along the minus strand of NW_020653852.1, from coordinate 11,873,473 downwards.
TTCAATTTTAATTTTAATTTTATTTCAATATTAATTTTATTTCAATTTTAATTTCATTTTAATTTAAATTCAATTTTAATTTTTAATTTTAAGTTTTACTAACTTTAGATTAAGTTCACATGTATGTACTAACAAGTGAGTCTATTGTTACTCGAAATAAAAAGTTATTATTATTATTATAAAGATTCATTTAAATCAGTCACTGCTATTATTTCTATACCAATGCATAAATACAAAAAACTTACACTATTTGGAATCTGTTTAAAAATTTATCTATGAAAAAATTTATGGATTTATATTTCAAGTTTTCTCTTTTTTATACTCTCAAATTACAAATATTTTTTTTTTCTGTGCAAATTCACTTTTCGTAATATTTGAGTATTTGTAAACGCAAAACAATAAATTCAAAATTTCATGTGGCATTCCCGGATATTCCCATACAACCTAAAATATTCCCAAATTGAATATTGATCCACTTTAACGAATAATGACTTATAGATATATTATGCTACGACACTTAAGCATTCCGCCATTTGTTCGTTCAGTTTTTGTTTAGGTATGCACGTTCATTCCGTAGTTAGGGCAGCTCCTTTCTTTTATTTTTTTTCCATCATCTAAGACTATGACTAGGACTTGAGTATGATTTAAAGCACTGAAAATCATACTCAAGTCCTTGCCATTAGGGTCGTATTTCCAGTGGTTGAAATCATACTCAAATCTGCTCAAGTCCTGACTTGAGCATTGAGTAGAGTTCTGGAATACGGTCCTTCGACTATTTTATTTTGACATAATAAGTTTGACATTAGAAAAAACGAGACAAATATATTTTTCTTTGAAATTTCAATCAGTTTCAAAGCTAGTCTTTAAATATATATATACAACATAGTGATCACAAATTTTAGACAACTGTTTGTAGGACATTGCGTCTTTAGTATTATTTTCGCTCACTGCTTTTACTCATTATCTATTCGACTATTTCAATTAAAATGAATATGGGTATCGTCTTCAGTGTTTTAGTGGATGCTCAAGTCATTACATGCAAATACGACATTTAAATATCTAAATCCTAAATGGCGGACCGGATTTTCTAAATAATATATATTATTTAGGATATTATTTTCGAGGTATTTGGGAGGTGTTCATTGCGAATATATCATTTATTTCTAAATCCAAGAT
>NW_020653852.1:11845846-11871897 GCF_003589595.1 Hyposmocoma kahamanoa | reverse complement strand
TATTTCTAAATCCAAGATAGGTACGCCTTATCAAATAATGGCTTTTGTATCTGATTTAGGGTCAGATTTTTGCATTTTTCAAAATCATTTGGTATTTCGAACAAAATATGTCATTTTGCTATTGATGACAAAAAAATATACTATATCTTTGATGTTCTTCATTTATTACAACGTGTTGTGTTGAAACAGTTGAGATTTGTGTTATTGATGATATTTTATCATTTTATATAAGTCACCGTGACCCTAACACAACTACAAAATTAAACCAGTGTCTGGAATAAAATCGAAGTATGAATTAATGTCCCGGCTACGTGAGCTAAACGAAGTTAGCTTAGCTTCGTTTTGCGGTGTGACCTATGCTTAACAACCAATATTGCTAAGAGACATTTCTAATAATTCGGCTATCAAACTATAAAAACTGCAGTCTATTTGATTCATACATTCGAGAGCTACGTATCATGCCACAAACAAATACACAAGTCTATTTTTCCTCATGGTTTTCATAATGAAATCAAACAATCTAACATGACGAGTTCTTAGGTTTTCGCGATTGTTACACATAGGAAATGAAACTATTTTTCTGGATTTAAATCGCGTATATTTTTTCAAACAAACCGACGTTTCGGGCGAAAAAACAAATATACGCGATTTAAATCCGGAAAAATAGTTTCATTTCCTAAATATAACATGAGTTTTATTGATTGGGTAAACAGAAAACGAACAACGTATTACAGAGTTTAACGCCACTTCGGAATCATTAATAAGCTAATCTTAGCAAATATATTGTGCCAGTAGATAACGTAAATGCGTTGTACTAAATCAATGTACTTATACCTGTTTGTGGGTTGTCTGCAATTAAATGCACACATAAATATAATTTTTATCTACATTTAATATTTGTTTAGTATTACACAAGCTAGTCACACCGTACATGTTATTATTAAAAACATATCGCCTGTATACTGGGAAAAACAATTATTTCACCAAAAAAAAACTTTTACATTAATGCAATTGAAATTTCAACGAGGAATATTTCTTACAAATACCAAGGTCATCCACGTTAATTCGTAACAGACGATTCCACATTTTATATTTTTACCGAAACTATGTAAATATTTGGATGTCACATAACCTCCTAATGTACATAATATGTGAAGTGTTTCGGAGCCAGACAATATTATTCTTTGATCACGGAAACGCCCAGTGTACCTACATTATACTGAAAATATCGCATTCAAATTTAACGCTACATAATTATATATTCGATATTACAATACTATCTACAAAAATATTTTTTTCGTATAAACTGAAAGCATGCTTGCTTGGGCTTCAAGAATGTAATTATATTCAGTACATTTTAATGTACATTCGGCGTTTATCGCCCATAGTAGTTTGCTGGGTCTTAAGAGAATAAGCAATTTATTTATTTATATAATTCAAACAAAAGGCATACAAGACAAATACAATTTCTCGTGAAACTGCGAAAGCTTGTGACATTATGTATCGTTTTTCTATAGCAAGTCAATTTCTGTAAAAAAAATCCAGATAATAATTGGTTTTCACAGTTAACGAACTATTACTAATAACAAAGAATAGCATGAATTAATTAGAATCATCAGTAATAAAACTTTCATCTTCTTCGATGAGATTTACGAGTTCACTATCTCTGCGACAGACTGTTAGTTTAGAGATTTGTACTTCTCTCTTATTCAAAAATCTATCCAGTAATTGTATTTCTGATTCTTGACGTCGAGAATTACTATGCGTTTTTTTAAGTTTTCTCCTACCTTTTCTACACAACCTGAGACATTTAAACAAAAATGACCAAAGTAACATGAATAAACAAACAAACATTAAAATGATACTCAAATTACGAAAACCGCCAGTTACAAAATTAAAGAACTCTCCAAGGTTTGTTACGAAATCGGTTAGTTCTACTATATTATCCAGTTTGTACACCATGACGGTCCATCTCAAACCCAGATCACGTTGCTCCATAACACAGGTCCATGTTCCTGTCATATTATATAGAGGAACTTTCAGTATACTTTTAGAATACATGGTCGCTACGTCTTTTACTGAATAAAGAATGTCGTTCAAGTACCATAGCACCAGTAAATTTGAATACATTTTCTGCAAATCAGATTCACATATAAACACATCATCAAGATTATGTGTTATAGAATTTTCTGGGCCTATACTTTCCACTGCAATTACGACTACTGTTATAGGCGTCATTCGACCATTTAATGTTTTAGCCGAGCAAATGTACGTCCCGCTCTGAACTTTAGTAATTGCATTCATGGTGATATTACAATCACTTGTAACTTCAACATTGCCATATAAGTCCAACGGTTTATTATTGAACATCCATGTAACATCAACAATCGCTGAATCTCTTTTAAGTATATTGATAAGAGCCATTGGAGCGGTGAATGACACTTTGTCACCTTCTTTAGCGTAAATATTGAAAGCCTGCTTCTTGAGCTCACGTCGTATGCGTTGGTATGTCTCGGGTTGGATATCACCACAATCAAACTGATTACATAGTCCCGTTTGTTTAGACGGACCTTCGCACATTCTTCCATAAATATTTGGTTTTGGATTATTGCACTCCCTCGTACGAAACTGAAACAAATTTGTTTAAAATACTAAAAAAAAACCCTCCTTGATTTACTTTTCGAAATTTTAGTTCCAGTCTAATATGTGATAGTGTTTAGTATGTGTGTGTGAGTGATATAATATTTTCATACTTGTAATTAAGAACAAGTCGTTTTTAGTTTCATTACAGTTACACAGCATTAGTGTTATCATTTTCATCGTTTTTAACATTTCCTGATCATAATAAGCAAATTCTCCAAAAGGTTGATCAAAAATGAAACTACTCTTGTGCAGGACCTAAGTCAATATTGTGAAAAAGCAAACGTGAGACTGAGATGAAACAAAAGTACTTACACCGTATCCAGTTCCGCAAGGAGCCGAACATTCCCAAGCTGACCACACAGACCAGCCACCGTGCACGGGTTCGCCAAAGATATCACAAGGATCACAATTAGCCGTCCAAGCAACCCAACCGCCTTTACACGCCAATGAAAACGAATAAAAAACCAACGGTCGAGCTGGTTTCCACTCCAGTATCGATTTATTATTTTGGTAGACAATAATTTTTTTTTCATTATGTACTATATCAAAAGGGGTCCAATTTTTTGATGATAGCAACTGGCGGTCATGTGTCTGTTTGTATAGTACGTCGGCGTCGGGAGTAGGGAATTGATTCTGAATAATTGAAGTGATATTATTTTCGTTATCAATTAACAGTGTTAAGTAATCTTCCCGCAGACCTAAAAATTGTATGCACATTAAGGTGTAATATCCTTTTCTCAGAAAATATGAAATAAAAACTTTTACTTTTTTTTAAATAAAGAAACATTATGCCCGTCTTCCGCTGCTAAAAGGTAATGAGCGCCGGCGCAGATTCCGCTTAACTCTCAAAGGTAAAATAGAAGAGGTTCCACCGCAAACGAGTGAGCGGAGCGGACACAATTGGCCATTGTACATTAGCACTTTAGAAGAAAATACTAACTTGTAGAAAAAAAAGACCAAGGCGTTCCACCATAAGTTAAACGCAAAAGATAACTTAACAAAATAGTACAAACAGAGCAGTGTCATTCTGTGTGAGAAAAAATCTACAAATAAAAGTAACTGAAGGACATAATCAACCAACCGGCAAATTGAAGTAGCGCTATTACGACAATTCCTGTACCAAGTAAATAAAACTTCGTGTGAGAATAATCTGCTTGAGGTTGCCACATATTCAACGGATATATTTTCGAATGTGTTAAAGATGAAACGTTTTCTATGTGACATTCGGTTTTAGCAAAATACAACCCTATTACTCCGTGGCCAACAGTTTCATAATGGAGATAGGTGGGGTAGAAATTCTCAACATCACTGGGATAATGCCAATTCATTACAGGTATCTCTTTTCTATCTCCGTATAATATAAGCCCATTGTCTAAAATTAGTAAAGTAAAGTCGACCCATCTTCCGGCGGGGATTGAGTTAGGCCATGTTTTATACCATAATATCGTATCATTGCCTGTTTCTTCGTCTTGAAACGACATTGCTAGGATATCATTCTTATTAGCTCCGATGTATAGACTTAAAAACTGGGTCTTGTTACGAGCATACAATTTAAGGATAATTCCTTCTGTGGCAATAGGATTCCATTGTTTTAGTGAAAATTGTAAACCTCCATCAAAACCTACAAGCATAAGAATCTTTCAATTAGCTAGTACCCAATACTCATGAACAATGACTGAAAAAAAGGGTGGTCACTTGATAAGTGAACGTAATACATTTGCGGTATAGTATTTCCCGCGTTCCCACCGGTAGGCGAGGCGACACACTGTCAGGTTTTAGTCGGCACGATTCCGGTGTTATGCACGATGCGTCTCGGAGCGGAGGGTATCCATTCGGATTTAATGACGTTAAAATAATGGTATGGTATAACGAGCTGGTTTTCGGAGTAATAAAATATTATTAGAGTTACAAAATACGTAAAAAAAAATAACCTTTAACTCTCCAATTCGGCAAAATGTACGTGTGCGTACGACATTTATCGTTAGTAACTAACACAATCCGAGACTCGTCTTTTTCGCAGTCAGGTACGTAACATAAATCACGCCCTAATAAATCGGATGTGTAACACCAGGCGCCTAAAACAAAACGTTTATAAAACGAAGCCAAAATGTGTATAGTCTTTACAGTTGTGTTACAACAAGTGTTGTGAAAACAACTGTTTTTTTCTGAGGTGAAAAAAAACAAAATACATGAAAAAAAACTGTTTTTATTTCAGGAGTTGATTTCTTTTTCTAAAAGTATGAAAATAAAAACATAACACAAAATATTAAATCCAATAATATCATTTTTTTTTAATTTAATATGACACTACAATACTTCTTTTGTTAAAGTTATTCTTCATACAGAAATTGCTCAAAATAAATGTGGGAAATTACCCCAATAAAAAGAAAAACCCAATCATAGATTAGTTTATAATTTGATTAAATTGAGTGCAGAGCAAAGAACTCTTCGTTATTGAGTATCAAGTGATAAATAAATTGAAATTCATATTTACAGTATTCATAAAGTAAAATAGTCACAGTTAGTCTCTTGTTTCTTTTCAGTTATTTTATTATATCTTTTCTGAAATAAAAACGAGCGTGCTGTTGTTATTTTTTTCATGTTTTTTTTTTTTTTTTCAAATAACATCACTGGTTACGACTGAAATTTTGAATAAAGTCAAAAATATGTAGTTTTTACAGTTTAACTAAAATTCTGAATATTATTACCCTATCATTAAAGAAACTTTGATTGATTAAACTACCTCTGTTTAAGAAAACTAATTTGAAAACTAATAATCAGTACCTATGTAATACAATACCAACTGCCTAACCTGATATGGACCTAGTTGGATTACGACAGTAGTATTCGGTCTTCTTTCTTTTCCTTTCCATAGGCACAATACCGATGCTGGAGTTATCTGAACGATCGTGTGTTGACATGGCTAACCATTTCATACACTGCCGATTACTTCTAGACAAAATAATTTGTAAAATACTTCGTAAAATATGTTTAATTGTACTCAAACACAGTCTGACGACATTCCGTATGCAAGAAGTTATAAGTAAAGCCAGCGCAAAGCGGCGGACGGCGGGAGAGAGCATCAAAGAGGATTTTATGCCAGCATCAATCATCCCACGTCTCTTAGCGCCCCGTTACGCGACGCGAAAGTTTTCGCACAGTCGCCGCGCGTTGATGACCGCCCAGTTACCACGCTTTCACGTACACTAATCCTCTGGCCTCATATGAACCCTGCCACACCGAAACGCGCGGCGGCTGCGCGTCGGCCGTGCGTTTCAGTATGACAGGGTTCATATAAACTCGTATCTTACAAAACTTCCCGCGCCCGGAACGCTCACGCGGCCGCCTCTGTGTGGCCTAAGCATGATGACGAATCTGAATTCTATTTACTAGGCAACTACATTTAAATTCCTCGGAATAATACTACCGCGCGGTCGCTACGTATATACCAAACACCAACCAGCCTTGCCCGCGCGCCCGTGACGCTCATTTAAGTTAAAACGTAAAAGCTAAATAAATAGAGTGTATTCTGCCATGACAGTCAGATGCACGCGGTAGTTGCGTGTCGAATGGTGCCCTGGCCACACAGAGGCGGCCGCGGAAGCATTCCGGGGGCGGGAATTTTTGTAATGACAATATTAAGAGCACGTCAAGCTTGACACTTCAGATTTAAATCTAACTCTATGCGGTTTACGTTAAGAACGGTCTAAAGTGTCAAATTTGACGTGCTCAGAAACCGCGCGGTGCTAGACCTGACGCCACGACAAATAGGCAGAGCGGGCGCGGGCCGGGCCCGTAGCGAACGCGGGGCTAGTGCAGGCGCGGGAGTTGCAACACATTTACAGTTCTATGCAACCGCCCACACAGAGCGACAGTAGCGGGGCGCGGTCGGGGAGCGGGAAATTAGCGGGGTTTCAGCGGGCTTGGACAACTATGGAGTGTATTTTAATTAAGTTTCAAAATGAATTCAACCGAAAATCTTATATCATTGGTGCAATCATACCCCAATTTATTTAATACAAGTGATAGAAATTATGCAAAACAGTTTAAAGAAGGAAATGTTTTCAGAAAAGATTTCGAAGTAGCAAAATACTAGTCGTGAGTATACAATTTTTTACCTTATTATACCACTAGACCCATGACTTATTCATTCCGTCACCTGGTATTGTAAAAAAATGAAAACCAGGATAGCAAATAGCAGTCTGTGTCTGTCCAAAACAAAGTACTAGGAATATGACATGGTGTTTTCTTTATCTGTGATGAAAACTAAGTGGATGGAAAAAAGGTTGGAAATGAAATGTGGCGTGACGTTTTTGGTGTCACACCGGCCGCCTTCGCGGCGCTGCTGTACCGCCGCAAACTACGCGCGGGACTGCTGTGTGGCATGCTCCGGCACGAATTCGCTTCCCGCAGGTCCGCCCCCGGACCGCTTTTCCCGTAATACAGCGTCTGTGTGGTCTGACCTGTACCACAGCGTCCGCTCCCTCCCGTTTCCCACTAGCCGTGCGCATTCGAGCCGACTCCGGCAATTAAGCGGCGGATTTCGTCGCAAACCTTTGAGAAATGCGCTGCGACATTTTGAGGTCGGTCTCAGAGCAATAAAATTTATACCTTATTACAATTGTAATAATATAAAATATACAATGATAAATTTCATATCCTTTGCTTTCCCGTCCACACATCCACGGTTTGCGCAGGCCCTTAATTACCTAGTACGCGATAATGTCCCGACATAATCGTTAGCCGTACCGGCCTTTTTGCAAATAACAGAGTCGCATTTTCTAATATTACAGGGCACCTGGGAAATACCCTCTCCGAGCTTCACATGACACCAAGGACCAAGTTGTTTCCCCATTATATTTCGACAATAATTCATAAGCGACATCACATGTTCTTTCTCAAAGGTATTATTAATTATCGCAAGCCAAGGGACACATGGACCTTGAAAAGTTTTTTAAATTGTTTACTTTATCGAAATCTTCTGTTTTCGCAGTTGTTAAACATTGAAAATAAAACTATTTGCTTTTTTCATATAAACCGCGTATATAGGGTTATTTGTAAAATAATCTCGCAGGTCTATATTACTACATAACGTACATCTATACTACTATATTTTTATGACTATATTATTACATCATGAACAACAACTTTTGTTCCATGGCTTTCTAAGAAACATAATTTTATAACATAAATTTACCAAAAAGAAAGTTTTCGTTGCACTATCTGACACTTTTTAGATCTGTATTTGGAAGTAAGTTGGTAACGAGGCCTTTCGCGTGCTTTCTTTTGCTAACCCTACAGAGTTATCACCGTTTAGAGAAGTCTATCTAAATATTTTTATTTTTGTACTAAAGTAAAATCTGATGAATTATTAAAAGCATGAAACAAAAGTTGTTGGTTATAACAGTCTAGAGAGGTTTTTAGAATTTTACAAATAACCCTGTAATGTTTTTTTTAAATAAAAACAAATATACGCGATTGAAATTCAGAAAACAATAATTTCATTACCAATCATAACAGTAAAAATGACAAAATAATTTTACTACCTAAAGTAGTGACCCACTGGTTGCCTGTATAAACATCGTCTGTACTTAAAACGCAATCAGGTTTATGTGCTGGCGGTACCGCAATTGGTTGACAAAAAAAGGTCCAGTGACTCACGCTATTATTGGAACCTATTGAAAACCATCTGAGAGACTTGGCTACTTCGTGCGTTACATTCATAAAAGGAAGGAGGTATCCTTCTACTCTCATTGCCAATAAAATTTGGTTTGTAATAATGTCCACGTTAAATTCAGTCCAAGCCCAATAACCGATTGCGAATGGTTTTACTGATAAAATTGTTGATACATTCAGACTTTGGTCGTATGTAACTATTATCTGTTTAGGCGGAACGCCGATTTTCACAGTTACTCTAGGATAAGCATAGTACGGATTTGGCACCAAAAAAATAAAAGCCGAGTGGAAACTTCGAAAATGAAGATTCAAATTGAAATAATAGCGCTTGTGACGCAGCGGCCAAAATAGACTCGGTATCGGAAGAATTGTTAAATGCTCTTGGCATGAACTCTCCGGCTCAAAATCAGAAAAGTCCCATATAGCCACCGCACCAGACACACTGTATAACTTAAAAGACATATTGTTTTTCAAAAAATCATCATTAACGTGTACAAGGTCCTCTGTATAAATAGTCTCAGTCGTCAAACCGTCGGCTTTATCTGGAAAATACATTTTCATTGATGCAAATATAATCACCCAAATTTTTATCACACTGTCAAAAGAATACAGGCTTACGCAATATCAGCTTTTTATTCTTCCAACACATAACGAAATTCGTGAATTCTGTAACTTTTAAAACGTTTGGTACTACTGTTGTATGAGACACTGTAGTGTTCGGTATTGATATACCAATTCCTATAACAAGCAAGAGATACACACTCAGCACAAAATATTAATTATAAAATTCAATAAAAATGCATGATGCATACCTCTATTAGAAATACTCAGTTCTAAAGCTGTGCCCCATTTTTTAAAATCTTCGCGAGATGCACACATGCTTAACACACCCAATAATATTCTGACAACAGCTTTATACTCCTCATCTGGATGCCACAATTTGACCGAAAATGAAATATAATTTCTCGACTCCACAATGTTAATCGTGTGAGAGTAAAATTCCGTTTGCGTGGAAACAAGGTGGTAATCCCTGCCGTCACAAAAAGGTAAGTCGCAGTAACTTTTTGTGTAAACGTTTTCTTCGCTACTCGGCGTGTAACACCAAGGTCCTTAAGAAAAAAGTTGCAACGAAACATTTACTAAAATAAAACACTAAATGTGATAAATGTGGAAACTAGTTGCTGTTTCACCTCCTAAATCACCGTCAGGATTTCGACAATAATTATGTAAATTAGCAACGCTCTTATTATGTAACTTTGCATTAAAATCATTTGTGGCAGACAGCGTGGAGTCGTCTAATCGATGCCCAGTAAGTCTTTTCCAATATTTAGACCATAATTCACAGCGTTTCGATCCGCTGAAAGAGACTGTTCCAGAATATTCCATTCCGGGTCCTGTCAAGCGGCAATCGGACAAACACAGTAGTATGTTACACGTATCTTTCTTATGCTTGGCACTATGTATGTGACACCAAGGACCATTAGGGTCAGCATTTGGATTACGGCAAAAATTTCTTGCTTTCTGGACTGATAAATCTGGAAAATCATCATCCGTAAAACCTGTAATTGTCTCCCATCGTCTGCATCGCGATCCTGTCTGAGTTTCGCTCAGATTGCCTAAGAAATTCACTCCTGCATAAGTCAGCTTGCAATTTCTCAAGTCGATATAATTTGAGTTTTCTTTGCAATAACCCATGCACCAATAAGTCACGAAGATTAAAATCAAAACTAAATTATGCATTGTGGCAGAAACTCCTGCGTTATCATTTAAATTTTCTTTGATACCATCAAGATATTATTATGCTAATCATACAATCATCACATTTTGACAACTTTTAGACATTTGCGTGACAGGTACATTATTATTATTTTTGTATATCTGTGCATTCTATTTTATGAATTATGACATTATGGAAATAATAATAACATAATTCGAATAGAATGCGCAGAGGTACAAAATAAATTTACACAAAGAGTTAACAAATACAGCTCTTTGTGTAAATATGATGTGGATGAGGGTACCCCTACAGGGTACATTTACTTTGAATGTCCTAAGTTGACTTCCTCCTTATATGACATCCTTCCTCCCTACATCCCCCGTCCTATGAACCTTAAATCCCTTCTTCTTTATGTCTATTCTCCCTTTATTAACATTTTGTGTGATTTTGTATGTTCTAATAATATTATGCTTTAGTTTGTTATTGTCCATGATTGTTTTGTTTTTTCACCTCAATAGCTAGCACGATAGGCGCGACTTGCGCGAGAACGACATAGCAGCGCGAGATATTACTATTATCTACGGGAGCATAGCAGTATCTCACGCTTCATGTCCTAGCCCTACAGGTACGATCTCCACAACACCTCGACGGCGAGGAAGTTCTTCCAAAAATAAATACCTTACTGCTGCCTAAACGTTAGCGTTCTCGATATTAACTGACAAAATACATCGAAACTGACACTGGCAGTTATTTTACTACTAACAGAAGTACCTACCAAGCCTACCAACATTTCTGTTGATTTCACAAAAATCAACATGGGACGATGTTGAATGAATTTTAGTACCCTTCAATTGTTTTTAGACGTTTATCAGTAGTGTACCTAACGATTTCATTGTATTAATTTCAACGATATCGATGTGCTAAATTAATTTAATGAAGTTTACAGAGTAAGTGTACAGATATTTTGATAACTTTAACGTTCTAGTAATTTTGGTAAAGAAAGACACTTTACGCCAAACGAATAAAATCGCAGCACCCGCAGCCGATAAAATTAGCAAACAAACGTGAGATTGGTTCGGCATTTTTTTAGATAAACTAGTGCCAAGAGTGTCTCAATTTTTAATCGACTTCAAAAAAAGAATGGCAATCCTTAAGAAAGCCAGTTCAGTAGCGTTCCCTACTGAGATGTTATGAATATTTCACCTCTAAAGGTGGCAAATTACGGGATATATCCGCTTTATTGGAGTTCACCCACTTTCCATTACTTGAAGTCGGGTTTATATTTAATAAAAAAAGTAATAATTATTTATAAATTATACAATATAGTGAAAACGCGGCGGCCGCTCCGTGGTGCTAGAAAAAAGCACATATCTAATAAATTAACTTTATTTCGGTACAAGTTAGAGATAAGAATAATAAAATTCTATAACGAATAATTTAACGATTAAATATTACAATATAGTGAAAGCTAAGCAGGCGCTAGTAAGAAGCGCATGTCTAATAAATGAACTGTATTTCTGTACGAATAATAAATATAGACCTACCTTACCTTACCATATAGTTACAGTATAGTATGAAAGACAAGCAGTCCAACTCTCGCCTGATCGGCAGTCAATTCCTACACGTCTCTCACGTGTAGGCTAGTTACATTATTATTTTAGTTACGCTTTTGTACCGGTTGTAAATATATATGAAAAAAATAGGGTGTTCATTACAGTACTCTCGTGCTACACTGAGATAACATCAAATGCAGTACTTATATATTGATATTTTCATACCAGCATCTCGGATTGGCATCTCCATTATACGTATCACGGCGGACTCTATCAGACACCTACTTGATATTTGCGCAAAGTACTGTGGTGATCATGGCCTAATTTATAACACAAAGAAAAGCGAGTACATGAACTTTGAGGCCCGAGGAAGTCATATCAAATATGAACCTGTCATCAAATTAAATAATATACCTCTTAAACGAGTGAAACTTTTTAAATATCTAGGACATTATGTTTCCGAGGACCTCAAAGGTCATGCCAACATTGAGCGAGAACGTAGGGCGCTAGCGGCAAGGTGCAATATGCTGGCCCACAGGTTCGAGCGTTGTAGTAGCGAGGCCGCGATAACGTTATTTAAAGCTTACTGCCAAATGTTCTACACGTGCGCCCTGTGGACCAGATATTCTAGAAAAATAATGGACTCTTTCCGTGTACAGTACAACTACGGCTTCAGAGTGCTTTTGGGACTGCCGCGTCATTATAGTGCATCTGGCATGTTCGCAGATACGCGGACTGATGACTTTCATGCCATGATGAGAAAGAAGACAGCATCCATACTGCATAGAACATGTAGCAGTTCCAATGGCATTCTGAAAATGTTTAGTTGTAAAACAGCGGAGCCCATGCTTGAATATTTTGTTAGCGTAGTGGTAGGGCAACCCACTCAAAAATTTTAATTAAATCAAAATGTAGATCAAGCTCGGGCAATTTTTATTTTATTTTATTTTCTTTTACTCAATTTTAAGGTTTATTTTTCTTTATATTATTTCCATTTAAAAAAGTTCTTGTAATTTTATTATAATATTTCAATTTTTAATTTTTAAAGTTAAATTTTTTCAATTTTGTATTATTTTAATTTTAATTTTGATTGTATTTTATTTTGTTACACTTACAAATATTTAATTATATATAAACTAACAAAGTACCTAAAGTTTCTGTAAAGTAACCAGTGGACCTACGTTGTGTTAAATAAAAAACTATTATTATTATTAATATTATTATATTTATTTTAAACTCTCGCCTCTCCCAAGGCCTAAAAGATTAATTTTGAATTTTTAAATGGGAGAGGCGGTATTTCCCGGCAATGGCACAGTCGGCCGGGGTCAGGGACTCAGGTCCAAGAATCGGCGAACAATACGTGCCGTTATTATTATTATTATTATGGAAGTAGAATGATGAAATAGAAACGAAATGGGAGTATTTATATGCATAACGGTTCATTTATAAATTATAAATTTCACACAGAAAAATATTCGATTCGAACCAACCTAAAACACACAGAAATAAAATAAATTGTATATTAAACCTGGTGCATCAAAATATTCAAGGCATGAAAGGCAAAGAGTTAGAAATAGAATTATTTATTAACTGTAATAATATTGATATTCTTTGTATTACTGAACACCTCTTTCTATCAAAACATCAGTTCATGTTTAGCTTCAACAATCACCAGGTGGCTAGTTCGTTCAACAGAGAAAAAGCTATTCATGGCGGCTTTTTAATTCTTATTAAAAATAATTTAAAATTTAAAGAACGTACAGATATTGTGAGCCTATCTATTGAGCGGACTATAGAGATATCCTGCATAGAGCTTGAACGGTTTGTTATATTAAGCGTGTACAGACCACCTCATTCATCTTACGAACTATTTGAAAAAAGATTAGATGAAGTTTTAGGCAAATTAAACAATCCAAATAAATATATTGCTATTTGTGGTGACTTCAATATTAACTTATTAGAAGATTCCAGTGCTAGCAGTAGGCTCATATCGTTTTTCCAATGTTATAATCTTGTGAATCTTTTCTTGGTGCCTACTAGAATAACTTCTACTACTGCCACTTGTTTAGACAACATTTATACTAACGCCGTACCTAGTAATAAATCTATTATAAATAAATTAACTTCTGATCACTGCGGTCAATTGGCCACTTTTAATATAACTGTTGACAAAACGCCACAAAAAAGAATATGACATGTGTTCCGATAAATAATGGTCGACTTAAAGCTTATAGAAATAATGTAATGCTCAAACTAACTGAGCTTCCGTACGTTAACGATCCCAATAAATTGTATAATTCAGTTTTCAACATAGTGAAAAGTGAACGTGATAACGTTTTTAGGTTCAAAATCATAACTAATATTAATAATAATTCATTGATATATTGATATGATTCATATTAATAATTCATTGAAATTTAGTGATAGGGCGACTGTGGGATTCACAAAAGTAGACAAAGACTATATGATCTTTACGATGAAAGGACTTATAACACTAGTAACAGTTTTAATGATTTTGTTAGGAAATATTCGAAAATGTTTAAACGTGTTTGTGTTGCAGCCAAAGCAATGTTTATAAATAATAAAATAAAAAGCAGCGCGAATGTAGTAAAAACGAATTGGAATATTATAAACAGCGAAACTGGAAGGGTCAAACCTCGTAACTTAGATTTTCAACTAAGATTTAATGACAAAATCGTAAACACAGACGCAGAAGTGGCTAAAATATTTGAAATTTTTTTTACGGACATTACAATTTTGACTACTAAGTCGTTAAATTCATCTCCCACCGCCGCTGAATCCTTACTAAAAGAAAATAATGCAGTTAGTATCACTAATTTAAGGTTCCGTCATGTATTTCCAAACGATATTGTTAAAGCCTTTAAGTCTATAAACATAAAAAATACTGCTGATCTTGATGGTCTTTCAGTCAGAGTAATTAGTTCTATAGTTGATTGTATTGCGCCTTACTTAGCCTGTGTCTTTAATAAATGTGTTGATGATGGTGTCTTTCCTGACCTCATGAAGCAAAGTAAAGTTATTCCACTTTTCAAATCTGGTAGTATTTCTGACCCACCAATTTCAGACCTATATCAATACTACCAACTCTCAGTAAAATATTTGAAAAAATTATTCTAATTCAGATGTGTGCACATTTTTATAGTAATGTCTCCTATACAATTTGGTTTCACTCGGGGTCGTTCTACAACCGACGCCGGTGTCGAGTTGATTAATCATATATTTGATTTGATTAGATGCTATTGGTGTATTCTGTGACCTATCCAAAGCTTTTGATTGTGTGCACCATGACATACTGGTCAGGAAACTTCGCCATTATGGTGTGGCGGGACGTGATCTCGACCTTCTTAAATCGTATTTGCGTGGTAGGGTACAGAGAGTCGATGTTAACGGTACGAGATCATCAGGATCTGCAATTAGCATGGGTGTACCTTAAGGTTCAATTCTAGGCCCATTTTTGTTTTTAGTTTATATTAATGACTTACCTAGCCTTATGGAGGGTATAAAACATGAGATAGTATTGTTTGCTGATGATACTTCCTTATTATTTAAAGTTAAAAGGCACCAATGTTCCTACGACGATGTGAACAATGCTATATCTAAAGTAGTTGATTGGTTTGCTGTTAATAACCTACTTCTTAATAAGAAAAAAACAAATTGTGTGAAATTTACATTACCCAATGTTAGAGAGACAGTTACAAACATTGTAGTTAGAAACGAAAAATTGAATCGTGTGGATACAGTTGTATTTCTAGGTATAACGTTAGATGCTAAATTGCAATGGGGTCCCCATATAAGTAAGTTATCAAAACTATCAGACGAAACTTTCAGACGTCGAAACCGCTAGATTGGTTTACTTCAGCTACTTTCACAGTCTAATGACATACGGGATTTTGCTTTGGGGTAATGCCGCCGATATCAATAGAATCTTTGTCCTGCAGAAACGTACAGTTAGGGCAATTTACAATCTGGGCCCCAAAGTATTTGAGAGATAAGTTTAAGGAAATTAACATTCTTACACTAGCTTCACAGTACATTTATGAAAATGTAATTTATGTTAAAAGGAATAGTAATTTCTTTATGAAAAATAGTGACAGACATAACATTAATACGAGGAATAGAAATAAACTAGCTTTTCTTGATAGTCGTCTTCACAAAGTCAAAAAATCATTTAAGGGGCAATGTATACGCTTCTCAAGATTCCGGTTGATATACAAAATTTGCCATTCACGAGGTTTAAAACTATAGTGAAACAAAAACTTTATAGTAAAGGTTATTATACAACTTCTGCGTACTTGGATGACAAAAATCCGTGGATCTCTGATGTTTCAAATAAAAAAAAAATTGTAATGTTATTTACAAAGAGCAACCCCTAGAGTTTCTTGCTCATTCTTCTCAGGGGAATCTGCCTTACGAATGAGCGGTAGAGTTTAACCATTGTGACGATTTCAAGTGTAATAATGCTTACCTATGAAATAAAGATTATTTTGAATTTGAATTTGAATTTAATTGATCCGTTATAAGGGATGTCCTAGTTATTAAGTATAGATCACCATTTAAATTCTAACCAAAAAATTGAACTTTTATAAATATGTTAGACAGTTAACTAAATAACTTGACTGAAACACCGCTGTGCTTTAAATATACTTTATGCATCTATGAATCTCATACAACGTGGTAACCTATTTATTGTTCTAAGCGCAAACAATAGTATCACATTGACTCATCGTTTATTTAAGTATATGTACATTTATGTATTTGTGTATGTATGTGCGCGCGTGTGCGTGAGTGTGTGTGTGTCCTGTGTGGTACGATTTCTTTTAAAAGCTTTATTATTGCTATATAAAGAACGGCACGTTTGTACAGTTAAGAGCACATCAAGCTTGACCCTTTGTACTTTGCACCGTTCTTATCGTAAGCGGCATAGACTTGGATTTAAGTCTTAAGTGTCAAGCTTGACGTGCTCTTGACCCAGTACAAACACGTTTATTACGCCTCTCAAATCTGGAACACAACGTATAAAAAGAGTATAGAAAAAAAAAATTCGTTATTTGTGCTTCAAGTTTAATCAACCATACCTTTCTTGCAATTATTTAGATATCTGTAGAAGACACCACATCCTTCCCCTTCAATTGAGATAGCAGACATCTGCTTTCTAATTAAAATTACCACAAATATTGTAGACTGCCCAGAACTTTTCTCTGAGATCCACATAAGGGTTTCGAGCAAGCGTCTTCGTAATTATAGGTTTTATGGATAATTTTATATAATATAAAATTATCCAATTTTATATAATATAAAATTATCCGCAAAACCTTTAATAAAATATTAAAATATTATTTTTATGTTGGTTTTGCGAGCTTTATTATTATCATTAAATGGGTTAGTGAGGTATCAACTATGTGGTCGCAATGTGAAATAAAGTGTTTTTTATTTGTATTTTGTTTTTTTTTCTAAATGGACAGTGTAACCAATGCGTTTTTAGTTAACTTTATATCTTTCGTTGGGGAACTGTTTGCTTGCCAATGGTATTTTCATTTCTTTTATGTTATAGTGTAAGCTGTTTGTACCCTCTAAGTCAAAATGAATAAATAAAAAAATATATATTTGATGTCATTTTTCAAACCGAGGGAACGCTTCTATTTTACAAAGACTGGTGCGTGCGACTAGCGCCATGCGAAAGGCGTGAGATCATGCTAATGTGTGTCCGTACACAGCGCGCGGCGAGCGTGCACACATACGTTTGTATGAAGTTACGCAACTTATCTTTCTATGGTAATAGGCATAAGTTTTACACTGACCTGTATACAGCAAAATGTCTTTGTTGGGTAAGCATCGTGGACTCCTGTTGTCTTTGAGAATTTCTTGCAAGTCAGCTTGGTCAACACGCATTCCCACTTTCTGCATCTCACCACAAAGCAACAGTTGAGATTTGTCTGTAAACAAAAGAGAACATTTGTTGACCCAAATGAATGTTACGTACTATCGCAATATATACATGTACACCATTTGAAACAGGTAAGATTTGCATTAGTATATAGTAAATATGCAAATAATAATGTGCCAGACAACCACACCAATAATCTGGTTCCAAACTATTTGATTATTGTGATTCCTGGCAATGGGAGTATCGGTGCAACGGAATATACTCCGGAAAACTGGGTGTTTGGTTTAAACACCCAGATCAGAACTAATTGAGAAAATATTTACTTGTTCCCATGATGTTTTACTACCGTAACATTCATATATTTTTTGTGCAAATATTGTATAGTATAGTTTGATATTATTATTGATGTATGATGCAGCCAAGCCTTAGCGAATGGAAAGGCCGGTCTACGTATTTATTTAAAGATAGAAGTAGAAACGTGAAGTTTGGAATTATATGAGGGTGATGATTTATTAACACGTCCTCGTTTTGAGAATTTTGATGGGAATGATGACGTAATGAACCAACGTAAGAACAGTGAAGAAAAAAGGAATTCGAGAAGGATTCCAATTTTTAAAAGTGGCCAGGAACCAGTAAAGAACGCGATAATAAGGTGGTATCACGATGAAGAAGGTTAGCATTGTCACAATGATACTGTTATTATTTCTCGAACCAGTCGATCAGGCACTAGTTCGAGTCCAGTCAAATGGAGGGATTTTTTTTTGTGTTGTTCGAGTTTTGTATCTATAATAATTTAGAAAAGTTCGTTTCCCAAATCGATGCTAATCTAAAACTGGGAACATGCCCGGGGTCGTGGTACCAACCGCGAGGCAACTGAAGTGGTTAAATGCAGACATTCCACGTATTATTTTACATACATATAATCTGTCCAAATTACAAATGGACATTTCTAAAGATCCACAAATGGTCGGACACTTAACTACAGAGATTTGATGTTTAACTGCTTTTATAAGAATTCCTTTTATCGTAAACATTTGAAAAACAAATACATAAACATGAAAAAAATACACGACACACTTTATATTTTCAAGGCTAGATTTTATTAGAACAGGAAAGATGTTGCTTATTCCGGACTTAAATTATGGCATGACTCCAGCAAATTATATTACAGAATACTACAAACCTTATTATTAATAAGTAGGTTGTTATTGAGGTAAAATGTACTAATATGAAATAAATTAATAAACTACATATTTGTTTATTTATTTATTAAAACCCGATCCCAAAATTTAAAATTTATATCATTGATCTCGGTGGCCCAACGGTTTGCACTGTACGCGCGGAATTTGGAGGTCTCGGGTTCAGTTCCCGGTAATGCACGGGATAGATTCCGTTTCTTTAGTCCTCATTGTTAGTTTTAGTTTGAGACCAGGTAATTGGTGTGGTTGTATGGCACGTTACAATTATTATATTACTAATAAGACCCGCGATTTGATACGCGCAAATATGAATCATTTACATACGCATCTCTGTTGGTTATAATTTACTATTTTTGCTATTATATATACCTATACATCGTCGCTGTTTTATAGAAAAGGAGAAAGTGTTAATTCGACATTTTTTCACGGGAGTATATATCAGGTTTTAACGGCTGTTTTAAAATATTTACATTCCGTTTTAAAATTCAATTTCTATTGTATTGTAAATAATTCAATTAAAAGTTTAAGTTTTAAAATTGAATTCATAAATATATTAAAACAGTGATGAAAAACTAAAACATGCTCCCTAGAACATTTTTCGTAATGTCGCTTTGAGATTTTTACAAAACTTCGACTATATGAAATAAGTACGAACTTCAGCATATCAGCTACACGATATTCGAACAAAAGTATATTGTCAATGACTGCACATTTAAAGATAATATAATTTTCAATTTATTTTTATCATTAGAACTGTTATTTGGACTCAAATGTATTTATCATGTCGCTGACTTTTTTGAACATCTACTGATAACTAATATTTTTGCAATGCAGTATTTTCACGTATATCCAATCGTTTGAGCAGTGCATGCACTTCGCTCCGAACTTGTGTACGCCGAGTGTAAACAAGAAACATGAAATTGACATTTTTTTATTTGTCAACCGAAAATTATTTTATTAAATGAAACAAACAATAAATTTTAATTCTAGCTTAATATATCACCGAAAATCACACCCAAATTGTTTCAGCCACTGTGGAGATTATCTTGCACAAACGCACAGAAAAAAATCTGTAAACCTTTGTAAACTGTTGGTTTAGGTTCAATAGCGTGTAGCAGTAACTTTAGCTTCTTTACGATTTTATTATATGTATTGATTACTTATGTAAAGTCACACAGTAATTATTACGTACGGCACTATTTATTGTTATTCATTGTGAACTTGAAGTTGAATGAAAATTCTAAAACAATATGGATTTTCAAGTAGAAATATATAGTAAAATTTTGCTTAGCAAACGTATATGTTATGTTTATTTATTGAATTGTTCTACTATTATGATATGTTATTAATTTTTTATTTGTGAAAATACTCTACTGGTTTGTTATTATTATTATTATCTTTGTACTCTTTTCTTCATGTTCTTCGACCTTGATACGTTCGAAGAACACAGAGAATAATTTTCTTTGATCTGAATGGACACGGACCAGTGTCTGGGGGGCTACACACGATCTCCGTTCGACATCCGTCCGAAACAATTACTGTCAAATAAGTAATATTTGACAAAATTAAAAGACAAGTATCCAGTATGAAGCTTCATTCGCATCACGCGTCTTTTCATTTTGGTCAAGTATTGCTTATTTGGCAGTAATTGTTTCGACGGATGTCTGATGGAGATCGAGAGTAGACCCCCTGAGCTACAGACCGAAACTCTGGAGACCGAGGTTTGTAAATCAGTTGGTTATAAAAATCGTGACACTTATTAACGCAGAATTGGCTTGAGCCGATCTGAAAAAGCTTCATGCCCTTATAATAGGAGCGAAAAAGGCGGGTTTCGATTCCGCTCGGACTGCCGATACGAAACCACAACGTCTTTTTCGGGCTTATTACATGGATATAGGCTTTTTTTGACCGGCTTAATGCGATTCGTGTCCACAGGTGTGATGACACCCTAAGAGCGGTGGACCTGGCAGAGCACCAGACACTGGTTCGAGTCCAGTGAGATCGAAGGAATTTTTCTTTGTATTGTTCGATCTTTGTATCAATAATAGTAACAAATAAACGTGAATAGTGCAAATGAAACGACGACATATCGTTGGCTATGTGATTTCGAAAAGCATTGACATGGAATAATGCAAGCGATCATCGAGTAACATTCAGTTTAAATTATATTTACACCTTACACGGTCTTTAAAGGAAACATGATTACGAACGTGTTACTTACCATATTCCGAAGGTGGTATACATTCATTGAGAAATATCCGCCCTTCTTCATTCTTGTGGCACTCGACTAGTTGCTCGATGCTGGAATACTCTTGCTTATTGAACTCATAGCAATGCCCTTTGAATTCAATCTTGTAAGTTTCCGTTGTACTGTAAATAAAAACACGATTGAAGACCGTCACTTTTAATTGGTAGATTGTCGTTTGGTATCCAATTTAAGAAAATTCTCGCTGACATCTTCGGCTAATAATCAAGCAAATATACGGTGAGATTTTTTATAGTAAAATGATAATCATATTTTTACCTATTTTTAGTACACACGTCCAAATAATACATGTTGTATACATCTTGACATTGACGTAGTACGTAACAACCATGTTTCTTTGCGCGCTTTTCTTCTAATTTTCGATAAGCGAATGCGCCTCTGTAAACAAAAATTTACGCATTAAACAACGTATATACTTACAAGCGTCTAAAGGTCACCACACTTATATCAACACAGAATCGCAAAAATATATAGTGCGTATTGCATCGACCCGGTCCGAGCAGAAGCAAAACGAGCTCTTTCACTCTCATTGCACATAATATAAGCTATGTAATATTAACTGCCTCTGTAGCCGAACGGTTGCCATGCCGGACTGCCACGCAGAGGTCCTAGGTTCGATTCCCGGCCCGCGAAGAAATCCTTGTATGGCCCACATTTACTTCTCCCGTGAGAATTCTTTCTTTATTTGTGATTGTCTATGTGTCTAACGCTTTTTCTGACCGGAACAAACCGATTCCCCGTTAATAAGTGTGATAACTCCATTAAATTATAAATACTACCATAGTATAATAAGAGATAGTAGTGTAACTCCATACAAACGTAGCAGTGCGGTTTGTACGTGTGCCGCGTACGGACGCACACATTCGCATAATCTTGTGGTGCACTCGAAATGCACAGCGCAGGTCACACTCGCAATTCATTGCAAAATTAAAGCGTTCGCTAGGTGTTTAAAATATTTAAATTTAAAATTTTGTTTAGTGTCAAATTTGTATTTTTTTATAGCAAATTGTTAGTTATTTATTTATAACCTCGTTTTTCATTTCTCTTCATAATCATACTCCCATAATCGACAAAGTACTCCACAATGCCGGTATAAAAATATAATTATGTAACTACTACATTTGAAAGGGTTATTTCAATATAACACGAAAATACTTTGATATATACTTTTTTTTTTTCAAATTATGTTTACTACCTGTAGGTACAAGCAAAACAATAACGTGACAATCTTATGCTCCGAGCGATTGAGGCGCCGAACAAGCGGGAGTTGGACTACTTGACTTATTATACTATGATATTACGGATATATAAAAGTTATAATAATTTTAAAAAATCAATAATATACGAGAGTTCGCAGCACTTAAACCGTAATGTGTTCTATGTTTCCTGGTATGACTTCCTAGTGCAAGTTTTCGTTAATTAGTTACATTTTAATTACGATGGTTTTAAAACTGACTTACAGTACATAGATGCTCATTTACCTCATCATAACAATCATTATTCGTGAATAACCTGTAGGTCACGTTGTCCCTGCTACTTGTGTTCATGACTAGTCCTGTAGCCATTGTTACCACATTATTCCGTAATTAAATATGTATTACAATAACCGTTAGCTTTTCTGTGATGTTAAAAAAAATACTTTAAATATTGTAGGTAATGGATATTTTGCTTCGTAGATATTTTATTATTAAAATTAAGTAACACTGCATTCAAATACTTTTAAATAGTTGTTGCCTCATCTGGGAATCGAATTGACCACGTGAAACAAAAAAGGAGTCGTCTCTGCTAACGAGAGTGCGTGACAGTGGCAATGGCATCCTGAAAACGTTTGCCCATCGTTTTGATGACTGTACAATTTGAAAGTTTTGGATTAAGATCGCTACTGTCAAAATTAAGTAATAATTTGTACATTTCCTTAATTTTAATATTTCAATTTTTGTAGTTCAATATTTTGATTTTTTAAATTAAATTTTCAATAATCATTGTAATCATACTAACAGACTTCGAAGGTTTTCTTTTGCAACTAGCACCATGACCTTATGGGCCCTGGCCTGACATAAATGGTTCATTATTATTTATTATTAAAAATCCTGCATTTTTAAGATGTTGATAGAAATGGTTACTTATAAGGATTAATTTCAAGATATTATGTTACTTAAAAACTAGTCTTAAATATTAATTTGGACTTGGATCATATTTTTTATACAAAATAAATAAATTTGCATAACTTACCCAACAGGTCCATGACATTTAATCCTATGCAGCTCTTTCAAAGACGGAGTTTCGTCATCCTTCGACAAGTTAAACGTCCATTTTACCATTAATCTGTCAAATATAATTTAAAAATAATAGTAAATAAAGGAAATTTGCAATGCCTGTAAGTATACTTTTTTCAATCAAATAACGAAACAAAAAAAATTTCTAGTTAATCGTGTTGTTCTATGTGTGAACAACTTCATTTAAATATACAAGCCGCGACTATTTGTCATCACGCTATAATGGGAACGCGCCCTTAGTCTTCAAAATCTCATATTACAACTGGTGGCAGAAATTAACAGTGACAGTAATTCCTTGAACGAAATTTTTCACGTGGAGATCTAGTTCTACTGACCAGAACGCCGGTAGTAGTGGGTGTACGGTTGCTTCTCACTTAAGACGCCTACACAATTCTATTAGCGTCAAATACAGGGTAAAGAGCAAGAAAAGCTTGACACTTAAGATATAATATCAATTTAACTGTGTGCCGCTTACGATAAGAACATACAAATTCCAAAATGTCAAGCTTAATGTGGTCTTGGCTGTACGTGTTACTTTGGGCGCTAATCAATTTGGTAAACGCAACTTTCTAGTCTGGATGTTCTGGTCAGTACTTCAGGATTATTTCTTTGCTCCTAGTACAGTGAATTCCTTAATTTGAGACCAAGCTATTCGTGTGGTTGTCGGGGACATTATTAATGTACATAATCATACATACATACATACATACATGCACTACATTAATATCTGCATGTGAAACAATATAATCACATCGGTTACCTATAATATCCATCACAAACGGATATAAATGAAGACAGAGCTTCCTCATTTTTGAACGTGAAGAAAAGGGGAGTGCCTTTCCGCGATACTTCGACTTTGTTTACACCATTTCTAGTTATATAGATAAGTTCTTCAATAGCACATACATGGAACCACTGAAACAAACAAAATAAAGTTAGTGATAGTGGGCCGACCTATTGCCACTGCGCCCACGCCACGCACGTACACTTAGCTTTGTTTGTTCCCTGAAAAAATGTTTTTATCATTACTTTTGTATAAGTATCCCTTGTACAATGAATTGCTATAATAAAATATACAAATAGCTGAGATCATCTACAATGACACACACGCACGCTACACACGAATGTGTTGTTTGCATGATAACTTCCTTTGCCGTGGATTGTGGTCGTTAAAGTACACCGGTATGGGATTCAAATTATATTCTCTAGAGCTGCTATACTCAACCTGTGGCCCACCAAGCTTCTATGTGCCACCCGAAACACTCTTAAGTTACGTGTTTTAGCATTTGCTCATAGAGTGTGTCGAACCTATCAGGGTACGGTCATTTGCACAAATTGGATTCCGTAGATTTAATGTTACTTAACATGGTTTGCCCATTGACCTACCAAAAAAAAAACAAATAGCTCACTAGTTTATTATCAAGCTTCTTTACAGCTAAAATAAAGTGACACCGTATTTTATATTATTAGGAAAAACCGCTTCTCAATAGAAGAATGATGCGCCTTTTAGACATTTTTTTAAGCAATATCTTGCATTTACAAGGTAAATAGGAAAAAGGATTATCAAACGCTATTGTTAGCTTTTCTATAAATCTATTTATTTAGAATTTTTATCGACTACTTCCATTCCTAGTGCTGATAAACATAAATATCGCTTATTGATAATGTGTCCTCTAATCGTCCATGACATTCACAAATCACTCGTTTCACGTCAATCCTATCACTTGATTATAATTGATCATTCCGACTTTTTTAAGTTATGCAATTTTTTTAACATATAATTTTTTAAATAATCACTCGGGCCAATGTTCAATCAATTGTACCGTTCGCGTCGTAAAAAATGTGAGAGATTGATTATAAAGTTCTGGAGTCATCCCTTTTGGAGTAGGTATACTTACTTACTTACTTAAAATCTGCGATTAATATCAATAAATTATTAATTTGTTTATAAATTTCACAAGCATTTTCCCAATAATGGAATCGACTCAAATTGTAAAAAAAAACAATGAAAGCTTGAAAACGAAACTCAACGAGCTCTATTTTTTTTTTACTAAAAGAGTGTGACCAGCTGCGACTTAACAATGTCGATAAGGAAACCTGAAAGTGTGTAACACATAAACCTTATACAGTGTGATAATGTCATACAAAAACTAACAGAGATTTTTAAGGAAAACAAATTTTGTAAAGGCAAGGAGTAACGGTCAATCGAACTCATTATCGAACTATACGTGAGGCGCACTATAAATTTCCGGAATGAAAAAAATACAATAAATGGTCAGAAATGAATTTATTGTTTCTCAAAATATTCTCCGTTAGCATTAATGCACTTTTCATACGAATGAACCAATTTTGAAAACATTTATGCCACTCCGCCGTGACAATCTCTGAAACTTATTTTTCCTACTTTTCGACAGCCTCTTCAGATGATGAAGATCGTTGACCGCGTAACAGGTTCTTAAATTTTGGAAATAAATAAAAGTCACAAGGTGCCAAGTCAGGACTGTAAGCGGGATGGCTCATAAGGTCAACGTTGTTCACCTTCAAAAATTTATTTGTGTACCTGGCCGTGTGCGAGCTGGCATTATCGTGGTGCAGGATGATACGGCGTTTACGGTTAGTTTTACGGAGTTTGTCAATAACTTCCGGCAAACAAATGGTCGTGTACCTATCACTATTTACGGTAGAATGATTCTTCCAAAGCAACAGTAGCCACGTTCCCAGTTTTACTAAAAAACTTTGCACGCACGCCACTTTGGTTGGTTTGGACTCATCTCGAAAGATTTATACGCTCGATTGCTGCTTTGTTTTGGGATCGT
>NW_020653852.1:11821748-11845446 GCF_003589595.1 Hyposmocoma kahamanoa | reverse complement strand
AAGCGACAGGGAAGCGCGCGATATAGCTATTCTAGCAATATCTCGCGTATTTCTCTGAACACTCAACCAAGTAATACACATGGAGTGGATGATACGTCTTTCTGAAATCTCAGAGTTATTGTATTTTGTTCTATAGTTTTAATGTGTTTCTAACAAAAACTTTACTACGGCAGTAGTTAGAAGAAAAGTATTGTAAGTAAAAATATAACTATTTTGTTTTAATTATATGCCGTTTTATTATTAATCGTTCCGGGATTCCAGGAGGTATTATCGACTCTACGTATATTATTTGAAGGTTGGGTAAATATACTCTGCCAGATAATCACCAACTTAAATAATATTTTTGTTACAACGTAACGTGTCAAAGCAATCGTACTGCAAGTAGGACTTAAAAACGTTTTGTATAATATGATAATATAATATGATATGATGAATATGATTTTTATATAAATATGTAAAACTCACGTCACATGTAATCGTATTGTACATTCGTATTCCGGGTTGCTGAGGATGAAATGGTGCGATGACGATCTTCACCGGAATGATATCATCGCCATTTTTCCACATCACATTGTTGTATTCTTCCGCTAAGTAATTTGGTGCTAAACTGTACAGCTGCTGCAGATAGAAGTTTTTAAGTTGTCTGAAAAAGAAGTGCAAAATATAGTCGAGTTTTTTTACGTAGTAAATGACAGTTGTAACTTACAACTGTCAATTGAGATCCAGTTGGTATCTGGCTATGTTGTGGAATTGTTTATAACAAACTTGTCAACCATTAACCGGTCAACAACCGACCTGACGAGTGCCCACCTCTTATTTCTACAAAGGTCCCGAGGGCAAATTCAACTTCTGGCAACTTTTTAGGCCATTAAAACAAAGTGCCTACAGATTTGGTCGATTTTTTGACGATCAACACGTGTGATCAAACAGAACAGAAAAATTTGTAAAATTGTAAAAAGCAGACGAGCGATACCGCATTTTTTGTATTTCGATACAAGTCGATCGTCAAAAAATCGATCAAATCTGCAGGCATTTGCGCTTTCGCGCGTTTGACATTCGTTGCCTATAACTGTTTAATTTAAGAAGTTTAAAGCCGTACAATAAAGCGTGAAACACACTGACAGCGGGTGCGAGTCGGGCGCGTGTCGGGTCAGGAGCACGGCGGTTGTAATTCCGTGTATTTATTTGGACGATAATACACCATGCGCGGACGCGAAACGGGCGCAGGTCGTGTCCTGGTGGTGTTTTGTCGTCCATATAAATACACGGAATTACAACCGCCGTGCTCCCGACCCGACACGCGACCGACCAGCACCCGTTGTCAGTGTGTTTAACGGTTAAGATAAAACGTTAGTGTACCAGTTAAACTGAACCAATTTCAATGATTTTTTTTGTGTTATTAATATGATGAATTAGTAATTTCATAAGTATTTATTTATTGAATATCATGACATTTACTACCTTGATTTTCAGATATTTTTTCTGTAAATACTCCATCGGTTTGTAATTATTATTGATACAAAGATCAAAGAAAGTGTCTGCTGCCATACCGGGGCCAGCACCCTTAACCAAGTTAATAATTTTATGTTTTAACAATTTTTTAAATAATCATCTAAAAGTTTCTAGAAATGTACTGATTCAGGTCAAAATCGTCAAATTACATAAGGTTTAAACCGGAATGATATTTTTTAAAGAAATATATCACATGCATTGACTTACAAATAAATGGACGACGGGTCTAATACAAAAACCACGAAAAAAATGTCCCAAGTCAACCTATTCGAAATTTAAATTGTAATGTCATCGCAGTATCGCGCTGTCAGTAGAACAAATGAAGACTAAAGCGGAGTGTCGCGCTTTGTATACGATTTTAGCGCCTTACAAGTGCGGACACTTTTTAGCGCGGACCCGACGTCCATATAATTGTAAGTCAATGATCACATGAGATCCTTTTTGTCCACATTACTGTTGTTTTGTTTTTTTTAACTGTTCGCTTATATTTAGTTTGTGTTTTGTTTATAAATAAACATCTTTTTATTTTATTTATTCATTTTTTATTATTGCCTGTTTATTTCTAGTTGTAAACGTAGCAAATATGTCTGTAAAATGTTTTGAAATTTGTTCAGGCTTTACAAAAGAAAATGTGTGGTTTACTATCTTAATGGGTATTTAAGTCTCCATATTTTAGTAAACAAAAATTTCACTGTGGTCATTAATTGATGAATATTGTAATACCTAGTCGAACCGGATCAAAAAAGACAAATAATTAACTTAATTTTCGAAAATTACACTAGAATCTATAAAATACTTACTATAAATCATACAAAAAATATATATTTCACGGCGCCCTGTCTCCATGTGTGCTTATAGTTTGTACTTGTACTAGGAGAAAGAGCATTACCGAGATAGCAAACGTTTTTCAAAATAACTATTATGCTATAGGTAGTTCCCGGACTTCACAGTCCTTAATATATTAATGTATGACTCTTTGACTATGCGAGGAGGAGAAAAAGGAGACTTATTTATTCAAGAATAAATTTACTTGGAAGTTGCCAGCTGCGAAGTCGAAATTAACTTTCAATGAAACTTCGAACATTAAATTAGTGTATATTTGGCTTACGATGTATTATTACACTATGTTTTTTTTAATATTGTTATTAAATTATAAAACACAAATTCATTAAACAAACAGAAAACAATTGCTATCTCATATTTTGTTAACCTTATTAATATTCCTACAATAATAAATAGTAAAGTACATAGAACCAACCATTTTTTTGTTTATCTTTATTTTTTTGTTTGTATATCGCGTTTTCTTCCTTATTTTTTTATTCGCGTGCATTATACAAACTTATCGTTATCATTTTATGTTTTAATTCATTGTTTTGTGTTTTTTTATAAGTTGCCTGTTTTATAATTGTATAAACCAAAAAGGTAGAAGTGAATTATATTTTGTTACAATTGAAATGAAAGTTTACAGTTTGTGATTTTTTAATTTGACAACAATACAATGGCATTTTTAGAATGTAATTTGTATATCAAATTCACTTTATCCAGAAACCTACAAATGTTAAATAAATTCTAAATTTCATTTGGTGCTACAATTTAATTATCTTAAATATTGCCGCAATACCTTAACCACCCTTTGTATACCACAAATAAATTTGTAGAAAGAATGTAAACATAAGGTCCAGTATGCTATAGTAAAGTAAGAAAAAACACTTACTTGACTTTATGTCCAACTCCACAAAGCTGTGGAACATATTCATGTGCGTACTTTTTGGCGAACATCCCATGTTTCCTTACAATTACATTGGGTGTGAATTTCTTATAGTTTTTTAACACGTCTTTCACCAATAACTTTTCCTCTGAGACAGCACGAGCCCTGTAAACAAAACATTATTAATCAGAAGTGCAAGAAATGTAATTCTTCATATTAGAGATAGTCTCACGCTTGTCCCACCAATCTCAGCTGCTAGAAAGTAAAGAAGTGGACAAGGACGAGAACGTTAATAGTCGCCTTAAAAAGTCTAGAATATAACTTGTGCTGGTAGGTGGCTACAAATTATATCGATTCTTCAGCGAAGAAAAGACGTAAAAGTCAAATAACAAAGTTTGCAAGGCGAGTCATCTTTATAAATGTTTTCGTTCACATCCTTTTTAGTTTTTACAGCTGTTTATATAGAAGCAGTAGAGC
Source organism: Hyposmocoma kahamanoa (assembly GCF_003589595.1). Lineage (NCBI taxonomy): Eukaryota > Metazoa > Arthropoda > Insecta > Lepidoptera > Cosmopterigidae > Hyposmocoma > Hyposmocoma kahamanoa. The sequence goes on along the minus strand of NW_020653852.1, from coordinate 11,841,749 downwards.
TCATTGCTAAAGTGTTCGTACAGGGGAGTGCTGCCACCTTACCTATTTCTGCCGCCTAACGGTAATATTGGTATTATAGTGTTCCAGTTTTTAATGGTAAGGATGCTGGTGAAATTACAGACACAGAAGACTTGTCAACTTATGTCTCAGAGTAACGGACACAGTGGTAGTATCCCTCAAATCTTTGCAATTTCAAAGCTCTGAGTGGTACTGTAACTGCTATGGACAGACGTGTCGCTTACCACCAGGCGTCACGTCTTGTTCATCTTATCCACAGACCACATAAATACTATCTCGTCACTTAGTAACAATGCGAAAAATATTTCTTCGTCTAAAGTTTAGAAAAAAATTACATTTTTACGCGTATTTTTCTTAAACAAATATTTAAGAAATAAAAAATTTAATTAAAAAAAATAGAAATATATATATAGATAGAAAAATATTTTATAAATACTTATGAAATAAAATCAGTTTAGACGAAGAAATATTTTTCGCAAAACATTTATCCCAAAAATTTTTTTTAGACACTAAACTGACGGAAAGAACTTGAAAATTTAATCCTGCTACATCAACACTTCAGTATCGATATGTAAAATCAGGGCCAATAACACAAATCTATTTACAGATTGGAAATATTGACGTAATTCTTTATAGGCCAAAAATAAACAAACTTTAGCTCTTGTGATAGCTGAGAGTGAGACAAGTATGCAAATTATTGAAGGATCTTGGTTTACAACTATGTTGTGCTAAATTGAAATTGTGCATATTTAATAGAGAAAACAAAAGACAACAGATTAACTTGAATGTTGAAGGTAACCAAATTGTACAATCGCAGAATATAAAATATTTAGTACTTTGGTTAGATCACAGACCACAGGGTTCGATATAGAGAATAAACTTTATTATGGAGGAAACATATTAATGAAAAATACGAAAAAATTCAAATATCTAAACATTCTAAGGGTCGTATTCCAGAACTCTACTCAATGCTCAAGTCAGGATTTGAGCAGACTTGAGTATGATTTCAAGCACTGGAAATACGGCCCTAATGACAAGGACTTGAGTATGATTTTCAGTGCTCACTGCAATACTCAAGTCCTGACTTGAGTGTTGAGTAGAGTTCTGGAATACGACCCTAAAAGTTTTAGCGGGTTCTAATCGGGGAGTACACCGAAAATATTTAAGAGCATTATACATATTTTACATTCACGTATTAGGAGTAGATTAAACTATGCATGTTTTTTACCAAAATCAGTTTTTAGTGCCAAAACACACGTATCAAAACTAGTCAAACTCCAAAAACAAGCCTTAAGAAGTATCAGCGGGTTTATAAAAAGTATTTAGTATTCCCCCTATATGCTCTGCCACACAGAAGCGGTCAGGGAAGCGTTCCGGGCGCGAGAAAGTAAGAGTTTGTATGAACCCTGCCACACTGAAACGCGCGGCGGCCGCGCGTCTATCGTCTGATGATGAGGGCTATACGAAAGGAGCCCCTCGCATGACGTACCATTCCTTCCCTGTACCTCTAGCTTACCCTGGGCAATAATAGGCGAATATTTTAATGCCGGTTGACAAATCCTTTCACCATGATGTCAAGCATTATAGTGTACGCCGTCGATACGATAAGAAGTGTTGACTGAGTTATACGCTTGACCACATTTTACATATATTTGCTTACAGTTAATTGCTAAAATGACTACATTGATAACGATTAATCTATTTACATGGAAACGATAATTAAATTACAACCAAGAACTAGTACCCATTCTTCTTTTCCCCCTTCGTTATAACAAAAATATGATAATCGAATCAAAACTACAATGATTGTATATAATAAGGACTTAACGAACAAACAAGTCGCAGATATCTACGAAACAAACATGTAAAATCTGACACGTAAATCTAAAAACCAGAATGCTCGCTTTGTTTAGATAAACTGTATTCGTCTAGACAGTCGCCTTATTTTTTTATTTATTCACGTAGTGAAATTACAGTCAAATAATCTTACACGTTTGGTCAAGTGTTAATAACATTTAATCTATTAAACGTGTTCAGGTATTTTGCGGTTCGCGAAAATCTATTTATTTTTTTGTCTACATTTCATTGTATATGATTCGTGGGTCAAACAACTTTTGCCACACTGTAGGCGTGGAAGAAAATTGTTTTTTAAGGGTACTTGACAATCTCAGAAATTCAATCTGAATTGATAAAATATGATAGTATAATATCCTAGTTTTATATTTTAAAATATACATCGAAGGATCGAAGCAACGTGCATGAAGTTGTCTAATATTTATTTATTTATTTTATTCATAATTTTTTTTCCAGTTCCTTTTTACTACTTTAACGTAAAAAAACATTATTTTGATTATTCGTTATTTTTTCTTTAAAACATAATTCAATATTTTTGGTATGATCAGTGTACAAGAAACTATTCACGATTATAGAATACCATTTGATGTTATATCTGACTTGCAGAAAATTTATTACAATGTTTTCTTTATACAAAAATATTTATATTTTCTTTGTACAGGTTGTCCCAAAACTCAACGAAATTTTATTTAAAAAAAGTAAAAAGTTGGTTTACCTTGGTACACAAGTCCCATGTTAAAAAACCATGAACATAAAATTTTACTGACTGTAATGTGAGCACACACTTTAATTGTAAGACTGTTGAGTTGTGAAGTTCGATTTGTATAAAGATTTTTTTAATTTGCCATACAATACTGACAACTGTGCAATGCTTTTTAAAACCTTGTACGTACCTGTTAATTTTATAATCTCAGTACAGAGTACTAAAAAACCGACCTCAAAATTCGTGGAATTACATCTATTTACCATTTATTTTTGCAGATTTCATTGAAATCTGTTACCGAAAAGTGCGCGAAACCGGATTCATCCCTTAATTTGCCGCCCTTAGAGGTGGAATATTTTCTTCAAATTTAAATGGGATTACTACTGGAGTATCCTCTTTTCATCAAAAATGAATCATCAAAATCGGTTCACAAATTAAGTTATCGCGTAACATACATACAAAAAAAAACATAAAGTCAAATTGAGAACCTCCTCCTTTTTTTGATTCTGGTTAAAAACCAGTTAACATTATAATTATGTATTTTATAATTGCACCATTAATTTGTGCCAGAACACTATAAACGTGTGGCAAACAGCCATTTTCGAAGAAATAAATAATAATAAAAATAGTGAAGTAGTAGTCAGCCGTGACCATGGGACCTGTAAAGGGTCCGAAACGACATATATGCGCGATTTAAATCCGAAAAAATTGTTCCTATGTGTGACAATCGCAAAAACGTAAGAAATAAATAAAAATAAATAAGTTTATATTATTATTTTTATTACGAAAAACGTTTTATTTCTAATAACATAATCAGCAAAATTATATCAGATAGAAGCCGCCCATCAATGACCAGCTGCTAAATTAAATGAGAGATCAATTTTGTAATTTGAGTAATTGCCATCCATTGTTCCTGGCGGAACAATTAAGCGGTTATAGCTCATTGTGTTAGCGTGCAAGATACTCATACCTGTATCGTATTTCAATTGAAACTTAGGCGACAAAATTAATTGGATATTTTCCAAGTGGTTTAGACGAATAAAAAAGTGTATATGTGTTCACGGTGAATACTTTGAAAAAATCGATCAAAAATCGACCTGTAATAAAGAAAAAATTTAGCAATTTTTGAAAATCTAATTTCTTTTGGCATGACTCTCGTATTTGATCTGGCGAAATCCTAAAAGGGCACCGCCAATAAGTAAAAAGAAGACGAAGGATAAGACTAACACGGTAACTCCATACAAACGCGCAGACATTCGCAAAATCTCGCGGTGGACTCGCGTTGAATAGCGCCGGTCGTCTCATACGTCATAAATTATAGAATTGAAGTGAAGTGAAAAAATGACATCAAATAATAGACGTGTTTATTATTGTGTTAGTGGCAGTTTTAACAAGAGTGCCTCAAATTCAAAATTGTTCAGCATTTCATTTCATAATCATATTCCATAATCAGATATATTATCAATCCGAGATGCTGGTATAATAATATCAATATGTATGTAATGTATTAAAAAAAATTTAAATATAGCATTAGAGTACTTGTGATGAACACCTTCATTTTTTTTAATTATATTGTTTACAACCTGTAGGAACAACTAAAATAATAATGTAACAACCCTACGCTTCGAGCGAAGTGTAGACATTTACGAGTGGAACAGGCGAGAGTTGTCCTACTTACTCTTATTATTCTATGATGTTACTTTATCCAGAGATACCATTTCCCACGGCAATTTAACAGAGAGTGGTTGATATTTCTGCCAAATTCAGATAATTGATGACACAAAAAACCTATTTTTAACCAACTTCAAAAAAGGAGGAGGTTCTCAATACGACTGTATTTTTTCGTACGTATGTTACGCGATTACTATTTGGGAACCGATTTTGTTGATTTTTTTGTGAAAGTGAAAGAGGGTACCTCAATATTGATCCCATTTAAATTTGAAAAAAAATATTCCACCTCTAAGTGTAGCAATCTAGGGGCTGAATCCAGTTTCGCGTAATTTCCGTTAACCAATTACAATAAAACTTGGCAAATAGACGTAATTCCAATAAAAAAGCCGATGTGCAAACTTTTGAGTTGGTTGAGCCTAAGCAGTCTTCCACCACTGCGACCATTAACTGATGATCTATTGTGATCCTATGATTAATGATTATATTATGAAGTCCTCTGGTTGTGGCCTGTGCCTTCAACTGTCTCATGGCAGATAACAATCCCTACCAATTAACTATCCCTGAAATTTTACATATGTGTACAAGCAGTGTACTAATAGGTACTTACATGTCTGCAATGCCAAGACCTAGCAACTCTCGTTTATGTTCTTCATATTTGATTTCGGGGACTTTATACTTGTTGATATCATCTCTTGCTTGTCGGAAGTAGTAATCGTAGGTTGTGTCGTCCAGCGTCAATAAGTGGCCTAGCCGCTGTACCTAGAGCACAGAACACAGAATTGTAATTTATTAAGAGACTAAAATTAGGTGGAGGTAAGTATTATCTAATCCTATTTTTAAATTCACAGTTATACAGGTGTAGTGTCAATGGGTGTGAAAGAGAGCAAATGAGTCTATTGATGATAATAATATAACATTTAGTCAGTAAACAATCCCACTGAAACACAAAATCAATTAAAATTAATTTTTTTCTTATATCTTCTTTATAAGAAAAATTCCAAATGCCTTTCCACTTTTATCTTATATCTTTGCTTCATGAGATGAATAGGATGATGAAGTGCCATTAGTATTATAAGTAGTCTCTCCTAGTGCTTCTATTAACTGGTTTGCTCAATATTTTCATTTTTTTTAATTCTTCCAATTTGAGAGAATGCATTCTCTGATTGACATTATATATATAACCGGCAGGACTATAAAACGTTTACTGAGCCCACATCTGTTCACACCTATGTGATTTTACAATTTCTTCAATCACATTGTGGGTGATTTATAAGTTGCATGGCATGAAGTAACTTGCATTTATGCCATTTACATACGTCGCCTTACTTTCGCAAACTCGTATCTTAAATTACAAAGCTACTGAAATGCAAAAAATGATTGTACATATAAATTTTGCAGGCTGATTTCACATTACATTTCCTTCTTATTCATACACTGGCTTTTACCTATTTTTAAAGTAATGCATCCAAGTTAACCCCTTTGATAAGAAGTTTGAAATAAATAGAAAGTTTTGCCATCTCCTGAATAATCACTCTTTATAAGATACGAGTTTGAGAAAGTAAGGTATTGATATTCTACTACTACTACTAGACCCTATTCTACACAGTATATTGTTACCAGCCAGTACAAAATTACATACCTCATTTATATTGACTCTACTTTGTCAAAATGTCACTAACTAGAAACTATATAAGATTTGAGATCTGCTCCTAAATCATGGATTGTTACTAGGATGCACCTATATCTATGGATGCACCTAATTTGTTACTAATTTTGTGATAACACTATAAACAAAGTTTTTTGCTAGAGATGAAAGCGCATTCTTAGTCATTATTGCTAGAAAATTATTACTTTCAAATGAAAATAGTTATTTTAATTATTATTATTATTAATTTTCTTAATGGCAGCCAGTAAGCTTAGGCCAATGTCAGTTTTGATGTATATTGTGAAAATAGTCATTATGTTTCCATTCAACAATAAATATGCAAATTCATATGTAGTCGCACACCTTTCGACATATCTAGATGCCTTACATTCTCAAACTGGTATTTTATAAAAAATGATTATTCGGGAGACACCAAAACCTTCTATTAATTTTAAATTTCTTATCAAGGGTGTTAATTTGGATGCATTACTTTAAGAATAGGTAACAGCTAGTGTGTAAATATGAAGGAAATGTGATGTGAAATCACCTTGCAAAATTTGTATACACAATCCATTTTTGCATTTCAGTAACTTTGTGCTTTAAAATACGAGTTTGGGAAAGAAAGGTGATGTATGGTTTGAATGAAAAGACAATTTTGTAGTCAAACTAATTATGTTTAACAAGTTGAAATTATTATGAGATAAATTGTATTTAATATTGTTGTTTATGATTATTGTTGGTATCAGACATTATAATTTCATTTCAAAGGAACTATGTAAGAAAAGTTATAGGTCAACAACAACATTGTGTAATGGCAAAGTAATTTAAAAAATAACTCATTGTTGATAAATGTGCACTATTTAAACCAGAAATCAGTTGGACAGTTAGACATATTAAAGTGCAAATATAATAATAATAATAATAATAATAATAATAATAACGCACACACTCAACATATACCATATGATACCATATAACATAATAATAATACACACTCATAGACACGCACGAAGAAAACCAATATCGCGGGTGCCATGTACACAACCACAAATTATAGCCAACATGAGAGAAATAAATGTAGGTCATACAATATTTTTCCCGGCCCGGGAATCAAACCTGTGACTGGATAGATTTGATGGAAGTTGCCTATCAAGCCAGGTACTGTAGAAAGCTAGTTCCAGCAAAAAAATTATTGCACTGTAGTAGATACACAAGAAACCTACATTGAGTGCATTATATTATATCACCATATTCATTGTGAAAGTATTGTTTAAAAAAAATAGTATTCCACTCGGCTCAACTTTAGTATATGTGACATCGTTTGTGCATTCAAATTAATTTTGGACATAGACCTAGTCAAAAGAAACCCCTCCACAAATTTTCAGTTTTAGGACGCCAAAGGTTTTTGACAAAATAATTTTTGAAAATAGTGAAAATCAAAGCAAATAAACGCATTTGACAACTACCTAATCCGAAAATTATGTCAAAAAAACAGGCAGATGCAATTTAATGTCCTGCGTTTCGACATTCCACTGTAATGATATCATGTGTTGTTTAAATTTTGAAAGTATATTATGTTTTATTGGTTTTTTAAACACTATTTAATAGCATTTACATTATACTTAAAATATTATTTCTTAAGAAGGTTACTTTGAAATAGTAATGATAATTCAAAAACAATTTGGTAATATAAAATGCAATGATATTTATCGCATTTGTTTTTTTTTTCTTATTTCTCTTGGCTTTTCACGGAAAGCTTTTTAGCCGTTTACAGAGTGTTTTTTCTGTGTATTTATGTTGTTGTTCATTGTGTATAAAGATTGTTAGTTTTTTTTTAATTACATTCGTGAAAATTCCTCTGGGCAGAAACAAATTGGATTATTTAGGTTAAGTTAGGTTTTTTTTATACAAATGCGGAAGTCCCTCTGGGCAGAAACGAATTGGATTATTTAGGTTAAGTTAGGTTTTTTTTATACAAACGTGAAAGTCCCTCTGGGCAGAAATGAATTGGATTATTTAGGTTAAGTTAGGTTTTTTTTTGTACAAATGCATAAGTCCCTCTGGGCAGAAATGAATTGGATTATTTAGGTTAAGTTAGGTTTTTTTATACACACACAGAAGTGTTTTTGGGCAAAAACAAATTGGATTATTTAGGTAAAGTTAGGTTACTTTTACACAAACGCAGAAGTCTTTCTGGGCAAAAACGAATTGGATCGATATAGGTAGATATTGGAGTCCGTGTGTGCACTAAACGTCAAAATATATTATTTTGAGGTTATTTTTTAATTTTTTTTCTCGAAAAGTATTAATATTCGTAGTTTGTTACTTCGTGGGGGGGTTCCGCTCGCCTACCCCTCATTCCCACATTTTTTACTCTTTTTCCCGTGCATTTGGTGCGAAAATATATAATTCTGAGGTTTATTTTTTTTGAATTTTCAGAAATTAATATCTCAAAAACTATCAACGTCCTAAGTTTGAAATTTTGCAGGGGGGTCCTCCCCTCTACCAACCCTTACGTCGCTTTTACTAAAGTCCTTCCTTCCACTCTAACATCTAACACTCATAAAGAGACACTGAACCATTTTAAGTTTCGAACACTAATAAAATGTTTTATTTGTAAATTAGCCCCTGAGATTTTCAAGAGTTGCTGTTTTGACACAAATAAATTTTTTAGTTTAAGTATATTACCTTTTGAGTTTCTTAATTACTTGTGACCTTTTTAAGCTGATGGCTCTATATATAAATAATAATAATAAAGTAGCCTGCAGAGATACAAACTTGGTACCATAAAAATTATCTTTTGGCGAAGTAGGAATTACTTGTTTACTGTTATTTAAAATTATAATTAACATAAATAAATTATAAATTATTACCAAAAGAAATATCAACATTACCTTGAAACGAATCCTCAACTCATAATCTCGCGTACTATTTAGAACTTTAAAGTTATCTTTGAGGAAATAATTTTTGCCTCTAACTCTTAACGCAAACAAAGTACGTGTTATGGGAGGTATCTTGTGCTTCTTGCACAAAATTATACAAAGCTCCTCAGCTGTTAGATCCCTAGAGCAATTTATCACATTGACCACTCGGTCAGTCACCACCGACACCTTAACTGGCTCGCCTGCTGCCATGGTCCCGTCTAATTTGTAAACTTGAACCATAAAAAACAAGGACGCCAACAGCGACAGATAGCACTCAAACACAATTTATCGAAACCATTGTCACGTTAAATCCGTAATAAAAGTCTTTTTATAGTTCATTTTTAGGTATCTATCGACAACGAAGGGCGACTACAAGCAACTATTTTACGAAATAACACAAAAATGTTTATTTATACCACTGACCGACATCACCCAAAGCACTTGCTTGCGTAGTTTTTTTTTGACATTTAGTAATGCGACAAGACAAGTCTATTTGAAAACCGATATTGATTCGAATGCTTCGAATCGATTCTGAATGTATATCATTCTATGATAATTTTTTTTTATTATAACTCGATGGGAATCCGTGTAGGTACTGTATATGTTTATATATATAAAGCTACAAGTTCTTACTCACTGATAGAAATAGAACGCATACTTCCCGATATGGTGGAAAAAAGATATTTAACCGTTGTACGCGGATAGGCTCCAAAGCAAAGAATCAAATATGAAAGGACCTGAATATGGAAAATGTGAAAGAGTGATCAACGGCCTGCAAAAACTATAATATACGGAGGGAGTATTTGTGCATTTTTAAGAAGTACATCCTGGTCAATTTCCACGGGAAGTAAAAAATGTTTGAAATTTCAAATAAATAAGATGGCTGTCATACAAATTTCAAAGCCCCCTATCACGGAATCTATTAGAGATAGGTAGGAAGTGCTCGAAGGAATGTCATAGAGGGTAACACTGCCTAGTCAACTGCCTAGGTTAAAAAAAATTCGGCCGAAGAAAAACTTGCTTCAATCCGGCTGAAAATTGGCATGCAAGGGTTTTTAGGAGTCCTTAATCGTGATTTGGGGTCAAAAGTTTATTTTTGCTATTTTTAATATAGCTGCCCTTTTAGACATTTTTGTATGCCCTTTTAGACTTCAAGGGTCGTATTCCAGAACTCTACTCAATGCTCAAGTCAGGATTGCACTGGCAACACAAGCACTGGAAATACGACTCTAATGGCAGGGACTTGAGTATGATTTCTAGTGCTTTGAATCATACTCAAGTCCTGACTTAAGCATTTAGTAGAGTTCTAGAATACGACTCTCTGAGTCGTATTCTCAATTCCCTTCCATTATGGTCGTATTTCGTTCAGGGTCAAGTCCTGACTTGAGTATGATTCAAAGCACTAGAAATCATACTCAAGTCCTTGTCATTAGGGTTGTATTGCCAGTGCTTGAAATCATACTCAAGTCTACTCAAATCCTGACTTGAGCATTGAGTACAGTTCTGGAATACGACCCTAGAATTCGTACTCCTTCGAAATTATATTTTTCCAATTTTTCGGGAACGTTTCCGGAAAAATTTGTATTATTTTAAATTTTACAATTTTTTTATTTTTATTTATTTTTGTATTATTTCAAAGTCAAGCTTTACACTTAGGAATTAAACTCAACTCTATGTCGTCTGCTGTAAGGACGGTCTAAGTACCAGTTATATAATAATTATTTATTAATTATATTACAGGTAATAACACAGTAGTTATGTAGTTTTCATATAAATCAGAATTTTATCCAAATCCATGATCTAAATTTCTTTTTAAATATGGCAACTTCAATTTAAAAAATATATCTGCCGCATGCTTGCCTTCTTAATTTTACCTTTTATCTTTCTCTCTTCTACCATTAGTCGCCATATTTGTAAGTCAAGCATTTTATTCGTATTTTTTGTTGAAAATTACGATATTACTTGAAACAAACCAAATTAAAAAGTAAGTATTCTTGTTCATTGTGCTATTTAATATATCAAAGTCAGTGAAATTGTGTTAGTTACACGTTTTTACTCACGAGCGGATTTGCTTCTTAGATGCCGGTTTATACCCATACAAATAATACATTTCCTTTGTTTTGGCATGCTTTTAAATTTTACTGTTTCCATGGTTCTTGTATCTGCACGGTAACCTTATACGAGGTACTTTTAGAACAAATATATCATAGCATCCCATCTGCGCACTTCGCGTGGTTATCGCATTTCAAGTATCCGCTTAACTCGAACATTTATACATACAATGTATTATTATTTATAGCTACCTACATTCCGATTCATAAAAAAGTATGCCCTTGATAAATCAAGTAGTACGAGGAAGGCAGTTTTCGTTTGTGGCACAGTAGACGTAAAAAATATATTTAATTTAGGGAACACGTATATATTCTCATAAAAGCTCTCTAATTTTTTTTTACCAAATGAATCGCTTAATTTGTTTTTGTAATTGAAAATTTTTGTTTGCAGAAGATGGATGATGAATGGGATGAAGCTGGTGAAGTGGCAGTAAGTTCTACTATTATTGTATCTTATGAAATGCACATTTTCATATGCAGCCAGTCCATGTGTTCCAGATGTAACTTTGTCCACAATACTATTACCTCAATAAATGACAAATGTTTAGATTAAAACAGTGTTGGCGGGAAATGCCAGGCATTTCTCCAGCAACAGCAGGCAATTTTTGCTTGTTTTATTTTTTATTCATACAGTGCAGTCTTTGCTAACAAAATTTTTATTTCTAATGATCATAAAAATGAGGTGCATAATGAACTTTCAAATTTGTTAAAAACAAATTTTTATTATGAAAAATGCATAGAGTCAGATTATAAAAATTATGTATGATATTAAATATGTTAAAATTATGTATGATATTGGGCGTAGGTTACAATAATGTAATCTAGGCACTGACCCAAGAATAATTTATTCTGTTAAGGTCCCATTGTGTGGGACCATAGTGAAATTCTGCATATATGCACTATTATACTGTATCATAGATTAAATAAAAATGCGTAGTTTTTAGATATTTTTATTACACTGTACGCTACATATTTTTATTTAATAAAAAAGATGCTATATAAATTATTTTTTCTTCACCTGTAAAGTTGTCAAAATTGAGATAGTATCGGTTGCCAGTTCACAGACAATATGGCAGTTTGAAGTTTAAAAGTGTTTCACACTTTTGTTTTATTTTCAAATCTTATAATGTCATATGTTGCATTTTTTGCTGATCTAAGAGATTAGACTTTAGGAACCTTTTCATACATATAACAAATTTTTTGATAATTTTGTGGATTGGATTATTTTTGGCTATGTCCAATTAGTGTTAAGTTCTCCTAGTGCATTGATGGTTGACTGCTTTGTTAATATTTTAGTAGAATATCCTGTAGCAGTTGAGCTAGCACAACAAGCCGCGACTTGCGCGAGATACTGCTTTTTTAAACCGACTTCAAAAATAGGAGGAGGTTCTCAATTTGTCTGTATGTTTTTTTGTATGTATGTTACGCGATAACTCCGCCATTTGTGAACCGATAATGATGATTCTTAGAGATTATTATAGGTTATTATAGAGATGATTCTGAGAGGGTACCTCAGAAGTGGTCTGGTTCAAATTTGAAGAAAATATTCCACCTCTAAGGGTGGTAAACTAGGGGGTGAATGACTTTTGAGGTCGGTTTTTTTTAACCAGAGGCTAGGTTATTCTCATATACTCATAGCGTCGCACTAGGGAAAGGCTGTATCAGTGCCATGGGGACACAAAGACCACCACAAATGACATCCACACCACAAGAGAAATAAATGTAGGCTGTACAAATATTTCTCCCAGCCCAGGAATCTAACCCCGGACCTCTGCATGGCAGTTAGCATTCTTTAAATGCTATTTTAGATGGAGAATAGCAATATCTCCGGCCTATGTCGCCCTATGACATTAGCTCGCTCTTTATGTCGATCTTGCGCGCCCTGTCGTGTTAGCCCTACACATGTTATAATGTCTATATGTACAATCAACTGCACATGAAGCTATACACTTTTGTTCGAATATCGCCTCCAGATAGATATACGGTGTAAGATGTCGCAGAATGTGTATGTTGAATATTCTGCCGTCTGTACATAGTTTGTATCGTAAATATTGTAATAAAATGCCCCATAACCATGTCCAATCAGAGTACATAATTATACACTCCATTGGCGTTAGTTCCGCACTTGGAAGAACAAGAACAACTTCAAGGTTCTTTCTCGTTTTATTTAGGCGGTGCCGCAGACATATTCGTCATATTCTAGTAACAATTACGAGAATGAAGTAGATGAAGGTCACAGTCTCTCCAGAGGGAGGGGCTTTACATCATTCAACGATGAAGGTAATTAATTATTTGCATCAATATTTGAGACCATTAGCACAAAAGTGGTGTAACACACATTTAATTTTTTTCTACAATAAATGCATATATATTTTATAATAGTATCATTTATTAAAGTAATGTTTGTATTGTTGTGGGTTATTCCATTTTTGCGCTTTTAGCTCACTTGTTTTATTACATTCTAATAAGGCCTCAGTGCATTTTGCGAAGCTCTTGGATAGTTTCCATAAAATCTTAAGAACAATTTCAAATCCAATGCTCTGACAATTATGGATTTTTGAGGGACTGGTGTAGTGCTTGATGGAATTCCTCCGTGCATGAATTGGCGCACGTCATGTATTTGTTTGTACATTTTTACATTACCTACCAGTATATAACAGTGTACCAAGATTTTTTTTTTAGCCAATGATCCTGTCTTTCAAATGGTGGTTATGTTTATTTAACCTATGTTTCAACTAATTTATGTTTCAATATTAACTGAGCATTCTTCATTTCAAAAATCTTTTGTTTATTATAGTGTCAGATTTCAAAGACACCAACGGTTATGGCGAACGCCGCGGACGTGGCGGACGAGGGGGCCGCGGTGGCCGAGGGGGCCGGGGTGGACGCGGTGGTTACAGAGACCAAGAAAGTAATGGTGGTGGTAAGCAAATTATAATTTAGTTATCTGTAAAAAATAATAATAAAATGGTTTTATAATTAAGTTACTCATAAATAATTTACCATTACAATACATTACTTTTACAAAATTGACACAAGATTATGACAAAAATGGAAATAAATATAGTCTGTGAACCCAGTCAAGGTTAAATCGTCCGAAATAAATTAATTTGCTAACCCGCGAGCCCAGACAAGGTTAAATCGCGTAAAATAGCTGTGCTCATGTTGAGATTTCTTTTTAATTTTTAATAAAATTAGTAAATAACACATCAAGCGCAACGACGAGGCGAAACACGTGTCGGGTATACTTTTGGTGATGGTGTTTGTAACTATAGTTGCGTTTGTGTTATTTATTTTATTTTACTGCCTCCGTAGCCGAACGGTTACCATTCTGGACTGCCACGCAGAGGTCCCAGGTTCGATTCCCGGGCCGGGACAAAATATTTGCATGGCCTACATTTATTTCCCTCGTGAGTTTGGGTGTAATTTGTGGTTGACTATGGTACCCGCGACACAGGGTTTCCCTAGTGCGGGGCTATGTTGAGTGTGTGCGTGTGCGTTATTATTTAATGCGGTGAAAGATCGTAAAAAAATTTAAATTAACTGCATGAATAAAAGATACACATCACAAGTGCAGTTATTTTGCACGGTTTAATTTGAACCCAATGAGAGTTCGCGGAGCAGCAAATTAATTTACTGCCATTGTTGTTAGTATGGATTTCCTCAAGGTAACGCCTGGATCTATTAATTACAAAATTATGAATGTAACAACTACGTAAAACTAATTTATATTCACGTAACATTTAAATAATTTACAGATCCACTTAGAACCTCTTGCTTGAGCACTATCATGAACTTTAAAATTTACTATGACCGGTCTCACTTAACACAAATAATTTTCTGTAAGTTGTTTATCAGATTGTGAGCGCTCGAAAGCAATATTGTGTTTGTTTTGTAAACATTATTTAAACTGAATACTGATAATACAGGAAATAGATTGTTTGTTAATCAAGATTATTACTTAAGAATCTTTATGCCCAATGTACAGAGCCTGTGACCAAATTTTGTAGTCGGCTGCTCTAGCCACGCAGAGGCGGGTCGCGGAAGCATTCCGGACGCGGGAATTTTTATAATGTACGAATTCTTATGAACCCTGCCACTCTGAAACGTGCGTCGGCCGCGCGTACTATTACTTAGGCCAAGATGCATACACACGGTATTCGACTTTCCATAATACGTTCGTTCCGTAATGAAAGGCATTAAAATACGAGTGTGGGTTCATAAAAACATCACACTAGTGTTTTAATGCCTAATTATAAGCTATTCGCTGTAATTATTAGTATAATAATGCAAAAAACTTATTTCTCACGCACGTCGCTCAACATTAACTGAGCGTTATTTTCCGAAAGCGTTTCAAAAAACACTTTCTTTCAATGTAACGAAAAAACACTTTCATGTAGGTTTGAAAAACGGTTACTAAAGAAACGACATTTTAAGAAAATGAAACGGACTCGCACTTCAAATTATTTATGTAGTTATTTGTCTATGGCGTTATATTCTGCAACTGGAGCTGCCCTATTTACGGATTAAATGTACCTACCTCTAAACCAAAATTATACCACACATGGCGGATTTAGTGTTGTACCATAATCATAGATAAGTCAATATCAACATGCAAATGTATGGCTTGAATGTTGAAACTGCTTTTTATGTTTGCAAATTTGTATAGTTTACTGTAATCAAAGTATGATTAATACTAGGCTATTATTACTAGTCAAGTAATGAGCCATTTTAATCAAAATTAAATTTAAAGTTATTTACTAATAAATGTAACGATGGAATTGCATTATCATGTAATCTAGTTACATTCAAAGTTCTATTACAATTTGACTGTTCGAAATAGAGCGAACAAACGAAGATGGTATTTGATTCAGTGTTTATGTTCGGCAGTCCTATAATTTCCAAACATTTTCATTTGTAGGTAAACTTTAAAAATAATAATAATGAAATAATAAAAACCTCGTAGTGAATTGTTTTAATTACAGAATATCGACAATATGTCTGCTTACAAGAACAACACTATCTCAAAATAATCGTTATCAACAATCATCAAAATATTCTAACCAAAGCAAAATTCGGCAAGACTTATAGGTTGACTTCCGCTTTTTCTAGTGCCGCACCCCTTATGCTGCAGCGACACATTTTTATCAATACTTAATTGTTCTCACTGTCAATATTTTGTCCATTTCATTACAATTCATGCGAATAATTCACTAAAACATTTGGCCAAACGTTGGTTTTGACATTTGATGTACTTCCCTTTAACAACCGCAAACGGTTATCAAAGGTTACTACAAAAATGGCAAAATGATGACAGTTGGCATTTAAGATGACGTTACGTATTTTCGATTCCCGTGTTTGACATAAATCAAGGTTATTTCTTTTGGCTTACGACGGCACGCAGTAGGTAAACAAAGACAATAAAATGTTTATGTTTTCAACGTCTAAATGCATCATATAGATATAACGTCTGATTTATACATATGGCGCACTATGAATTTCCGGAACTGGCCACTTACATACACTGTATTTAAAAAGTAATTACATCATTTGAAAATGGAACTCTTTGTCTGTAGATTACAGTTTGTTTCATCTGACTGTCACTTGTTTTTACATTGTGGCGTCATTTTAGAAATTGGTTGTTTACATCACCATGGATTTAAGTCGTGAAAATTTTCGTAATATGATTTTCTATGACTTTAAATAAATTAACACCTCAGCGGAGCTTCGCTCGGCTTCAATCTGCTTTTGGCGATAAAGTACCATGCAAGACGTCTATTTATAGCTGGTGTTTGCAGCATTCAAACGTGGTTGTGGTCAGTGACGAATTTCGTGATGGTCGCCCATCCACTGCTCTGAACAACAATAACATCGATGCAGTGCGCCGTATGATACCATGACATTCGGGCATCTTTAGGCATAGGCATGAGTCAAATACAATCAATAAATACTACACAAACATTTGGGTGTGAAAAAGTTGTGCTCTCTGTGAATCCCACTCACTAACTGATGCTCAAAAACGGATCGCGTCACTTGGTGCAATGCCATACTTACCAAATTCAACGAAGGGGCGTCAAATTTGGTGTGGGACATAGTAACAGATGACGAAATATGGATTTATAGTTACGATCCCAAAACAAAACAGCCATCGAGCTTATTGGTCTTCGAGATGTATCGAACCCAACCAAAGTGGCGCTCGTGGGGAAGTACCTCTAAGCGGATGATTGCTTTAATAAAACTGGACACGTGGCTACTGTTGTTTTGGAGAATCGTTGTACCGTGAATAGTGATGGGTACACGACCATTTGCTTGCCGTAAGTTATTGACAAACTCCGTAAAAATAACCGTAAACCGTCAAATTTGGTGTGGGACATAGTAACAGATGACGACGAAATATGGATTTATAGTTACGATCCCAAAACAAAGCAGCCATCGAACTTATTGGTCTTCGAGATGTATCGAAACCAACCAAAGTGGCGCGCGTGGGGAAGTACCTCTTAAGCGGATGATTGCTTTAATAAAACTGGACACGTGGCTACTGTTGTTTTGGAGAATCGTTGTACCGTGAATAGTGATTGGTACACGACCATTTGCTTCCGTAAGTTATTGACAAACTCCGTAAAAATAACCGTAAACGCCGTATCATCACCACGATAATGCCAGACAGACAAATGAATTTTTGAAGGTGAATAACGTTGATCTTATGAGCCGTCTCCCGTACAGTCCCGACCTGGCACCTTGTGATTTTTATTCATTTACAAAAATTAAGAACCAGTTACGCGGTCAACGATTTTCGTCACCTGAAGAGGCTGTCGAAGAGTATGAAAAATATATTTCAGAGATTGTCACGGAGGAGTGGCATAAATGTTTTCAAAATTGGTTCATTCGTATGAAAAAGTGCATTAACGCTAACGGAGAATATTTTGAGAAACAGTAAATTCATTTCTGACCATTTATAGTATTTTTTTCTTATACATTCCGGAAACTTATAGTGCGCCACACGTATTTGTCAATATAACATGACCTTTGGTTTCCATCTTTGGTTTCTAGACTATGAAAACCAAAGGACATGTTATATTGACATATATAAATGAGACGTTATATGTATATGATGCATTTATTTAGACGTTAAAAACTTAAACATTTTGCTGTCTTTGTTTAACTACTGCGTGCCGTCGTTATATAAAAGAGATAGCACTAAATTGACTTATGTCAAACACGGGAATTGAAAATACGTAACGTCATCTGAAATGCCACTTTCCTTATTTTACCATTTTTGGAGTACCCTTTGACATCCGTATCCGGTTGTCAAAGGGAAGTACATCAAATGTCAAAACCAATGTTTCGCCAAATGTTTTAGTGCATTATTCGCAGGAATTGTAATGAAATGGAGAAAAATATTGACAGTGAGAACCAATAAGTATCCGGTTGTCAAAGGGAAGTACATCAAATGTCAAAACCAATGTTTCGCCAAATGTTTTAGTGCATTATTCGCATGAATTGTAATGAAATGGAGAAAAATATTGACAGTGAGAACCAATAAGTGTTGATTAAAATGCGTCGATGTGGCATTAAGGGGTTGCAGCAGTAGAAAAGGCGGAAATCAACCGGTGTATGTGTTATTTTTTACGAGGTTTTTATTTTTTCATTATTATTATTTTATACCGTCTTTTAGGCAAAGAAACATAACCTATTATTATTAATATTATATCTGATTTTATGATTATCGATAATGTTATTACAATTATATAAGTAATTTTATTTCTTTCAAAAATTAAATGGAAGTGTTTGATTCACCTAAATCAAAATCACTGATATTAATTCTATACCAATACATAAATACAAAACAGCTTAAACTATTTGGAAACTTTAAAAAAATCTAATATCAGTCTTGAGATTGGAAATGCGATGAGGAGAACTCTATGATCTCCTGATTTCTATTATTTTTCGTAATATGAGAGCATTTAGAAATGCAAAATAATAAATTCAAAATCTCATCCTGGATATTCCCATATGACAATGAGTATTGATCTACTTTAATTAAACATTTTAATCATACTTTGATTACAGTAAACTATACAATTACAAACATAACAAAAAAAACAGTTTCAACATTCAAGCCGTACATTTGCATATATATCGATATTGACATATCCATAATTATGGTACAACAATAAAGAAATCCGCCATTCATGGTGGATATTTTTTGGTTAGGTAGGTACGTTTATTCCGTAGATCTCCTTTCCATTATTTTTTTCCATCCTCTAAGATCTCGACTGATATTAGAATTGAAGTCGAATCAAATTGTTTTGTTTTTCAGAAATGGTCGAAATTAGAATATAATTATAAAATACATAAAATCGAATTTGATGTTAACGAAATTTGTTCTAGCAAAACAGTTTTTCTTTATGTTGGTCGTAATTGGCTGTTTTTTACACATAGATATCCCTTCGATGCATTTGGTCTACTTTCCCGATCGATCCACTTTTTTTTCCCGATTCGTCTAATTCCCATTTCGTCTACTTTCCTGTTTGGTCTACTTTAATGATGCGTCTACTCAAATAATTTCAATACAAATTACTAAAAAAAACGACCCCAATAGTTTGTATAATTACATCTATTTGCCAAGTTTCATGAAATCGGTTACCAGAAAATGCGCGAAACCGGATTGACCACTAATTTGCCACCTTTAGATGTGGAATATTTACGTCCAATTTAAATGGAATCACTACTGAGGTACCCTCTTTCCAAGAAAAAATTACGACGAAATTCTTTTTTCGACTGTATATATATACAGGGTTACAGGAAAACTCGTGCTAGATCCGTTAAGGGCGTGGAGTACTCATCATTTCTGACTTATTTTACTATGAAACACCCTACCCTAAACTTAACCCTTTTCGAGATATTTGACTTTTATTTTTTTTATTCAAAATTGCCGATTTTTAGGCTACTAAATTTAATTTTGTTTATTTTGTGTGTCTTATTATTATAATTATTGCATTTTTACATGTGTGATAAGATGCTTTAGGACCTCAATCATTAAAATAGTGAATAAGTTAATTCAATACGCCGTAG
>NW_020653852.1:11712896-11821348 GCF_003589595.1 Hyposmocoma kahamanoa | reverse complement strand
GAATTGAGTACCTCCTCCTTTTTTGAAGTCGGTTAAAAACTAACTGTCTACTTGATTTTGATTTTTTAAATCATGATTAATGTAAAGCGGCCATCATTATTAAAAATATTAAAAAATGTTCTCCTTGGCAATCTGCAATTACGCAATTACGAACTGCTTTTGAAAATTTATAAAATGGATTTTTTTTGTATAAATTTTATTAATTTACATGCTTAAAAGGTGGGCCATTTGGACAAATGGACCGATCGGAAAAGTAGATCAATCTGGTAATAGACCGATCTGGAAAGTAGACGAAATGGGAAATAGACGAAATGGGAATGTGGACCATTTGGACAAGTGGAACGATCGGAAAAGTAGACGAAATGTGAAAGTGGACCGATCGGGAAAGTAGACCGATTGTACTGAAGGGATAGAGAGTTTCTGATATATGTGTAGCTAAAGTGCTACGTCACTTTCGCGCCATTTTATATGAACGCGAGACATTTTTAAGTATTTTAGGGACAGCGGGACACGACATTTAAAAGTAGGACTGTCCCACTCCCTTATGGTCACATTGTCTTTACTAGTATAGGCATACAAGTTTTTGTAACTGACTTGACATCGAAAATTGTCTGAAATAAAATTGTTTTAATATGTTGAGGCAAAACGAAAAAAGATATACAGGGTGATAAAAAATCACTGGCCATTTTTTCCTGTGCACAAGATTCAGTAATCGAACACATTAGTGAAGTAAAACAAAAATAAGAATTCCCCATTCTTTTGATGTTAATGTTTCCCAATAATTTCTAACGCGTGGTTAACTCAAAATAGTAAATAAAAATGCGAGTTGTCTAGACGCCTAGGCGCCAGAACGTCGCGCCGCGCGACGACAGACCTGCGCTAACGCATGGCGCGTTAGTGTAACACTTTGTTGTCTGTCAAATACATGGACTCGCGCGCTGACTCCGCCCACTGCCCTCACACCGTTCTTGTTGCTATGGCAATGGCGTCTGCTAATCATCGGGTCAATATTGTTCACAATTTTTCGAAAAAACTTTGAGACGTAACTTATTTATTTCTTAAGTATTCCGAACACGTATTTTTTATTTCCATTATACAGTATGCTCCTTTAATATGGTTAGTGGTTTTTTTTATCACCCTGTATTTAATCTAATATAAGGGACCTTCGCGCCCACAAGCAATAGAATTCACCAAATAACTTTATCGTTGTGTAGATAATTACGGGAATGGAGAAGATTTTGGTGACCGAGGCGATAGAGGTGAAAGAAATGAACGCGGGCGAGGCAGAGGTCGCGGTGGTCGAGGCGGAGGTCGTGGAGGCGCACGTTCAGGCGAGGGTGACGGAGAACGTGAACCTGAGATTGGTGAAGATGGTGAAATCAAAAAGCCTCCAGTTACATATGTCCCACCAGAACCTACTAATGATGAAAGCGAAATCTTTAGCAGCACCATTACTTCGGGAATCAACTTTAATAAGTTTGATCATATTGCTGTCAAAGTGAGTATTTTAATGTCTCAGCAAAATGAACTTTGCCAGTCTGTATGCTGTACCCATGAAAGGTTCGGGTCGTATAAAGTTTCCCCTGGCACCAGTCTTTGCCAGTTTATCCGCTGCATTATTACCCTCGACGTCAGAGTGACCTGGAACCCAGCGCAGGACCATCTTATTCCGTTCCCTGAGACTATTCGGTATAGTTACACTGTTCCTTACAATCCTCGATGTTTGGATGACTGAGGATAGTGCATGTCTAGCGGCTTGACTGTCTAAGTTTTTGAAAATATATTTTATATAGTAGCCTGTCTTCAGGTTCAAATCTGTACAAGCACATTTCGATAGAGGCGGCCGCGGAAGCGTTCCGGGCGTTGGAATTTTTGTTATGTACGAGTATATAAGAACCCTGCTTTTGAGTGTGGCAGGGTTCATATGAACTCGTACATTACAAAAATTCCCGCGGCCTGAACGCTTCCGCGGCCGCCTCTGTGTGGCCAGAGCATTAACTTCTTGACAGAGGCATATATTCACAACCCATACGCGTCTTGTACACAATGTGTTCCTTTTTTACAGGTAACAGGCGAAAATCCACCGCGTCCGATCGACAATTTCGAATCTGCATGCCTTAGAAAGTTCGTTCTAGAGAATATCCTCAAATCTGGCTACAACAAACCAACGCCCATACAAAAACACGCCGTGCCAATAATAATGGCTGGTCGCGATCTTATGGGCTGTGCTCAAACTGGCTCTGGAAAAACTGTAAGTCGATAATGTGTACTCTAACAATTGTTTAAGATGATTGGTGCAAATCCCTAGCAGTAAACAGTACATAAAATATATTTTTTTTATTATGAAAACTAACGCGGCTATCACACATAGTATAAAAGTAACGGGACTTACTCGCGTAGTATTCGGCGCGCGCGAAGAGAGCCGTAGTGCGCAGTACTAGACGTGACGCTGTCGCGGACGTTGCACTCAACCCCTGATGAAGACCATCGATAATGGTTGAAACTAGTCGGACCGCTTCCGACTAAAATACTACGCGAGTAAGTCCCGTTACTTTTATACTATAAAATACATTCACATTATTTTTCTGCTTGATTGAGCTTCATATTAGCAATTTTAACATTGCAATTAACTAAAGTTATGTTAAATTCATTATAAAATTGTGATTTCTTTCATTTTGCAGGCAGCCTTTCTGCTTCCTATTATAAACATGCTGTTACAAGACCAGCGAGAGTTAGTTGTGGGGCCTAACGGATGCGCTCAGCCACAGGTAATAATAATATAAAGTGTAATGTAATGAACTTTCTAGTATTTTTTTAAAGAGTTAATAAGCAGGGTTGCGAAAATCCAGCTTCATTGAGTCATGTTAATTGTTTGCTTGCAGTGTTGGGCAAAATTTAATTGTTCTGGCAATTAAAGATTGACAATTAATTAATTGTCAATTGCGAAACAGCAATTAACTATTGATCAATTGTTAGTTGCGAGAACCGCAATTAACAATTAATCGCGAATGTCTACAATTAACAATTCACCTGAACCTGTTCACGGCTAGTTAGGGTTACAACCCTTTCAGGGGGATGGTTAGGTGGTCGGTGGGGGGTCGGTAACCGGCCGACCCCCTAACCGACTCTGACCGACCCCCAACCGACCACATAACCGACCTCCAACCGAACCCCTAACCAACCTCCAACCGACACCCTAACCGGGCCCCTATTCGACTCCCTAACCGACTCCCTAACCGACCCCCTAACCGACCCTCTAACCGACCCTCTAACCTACCCCCTAACACATCCCTAACCCACCCCCTAACCCATATTCGTAATGACACTTTTATTCGGTACTTTCGGTTTTAATTGTTATTTCAAATGTTTCTTAGAACAATTAAAAAAATTAATTGCAATTAAATCAATTCAATTGCAATTAAAATCAATTGCGACGTGTTTCAATTGTATTGATTTTTTAATCTGATAGAATTTCTGATTGAAATTAAATTGATTAACGCCCAACACTGTTTGCTTGTTAGTTTTGCATTGCATCTATTTCCCTATGGTATTTTCTAATTCATTGTACTTTTCAGTAAAAGTTTTCTAATGTTTACCAGAGCGTAGTCATTGGAAGTACGGGAATCATTTTGTTTTAAAAACATGCATAACATAACCCTACCATTTGAAAATAACTTAGCCCACCAAAGAGGAAAGACGAGCCCCTTTTCTTTATATATATAAACAATTTATATGGTTTAAGCAGAGAGGTGTCAAAGTAATGAAATCCTATTGATACATTTCTTTGGTGCTGGATAATGAATTGTACAATATTTCAACTTTTGTTCCAAGGTAATAATAGTATCTCCAACTCGTGAGTTAACTCTTCAAATATTCAATGAGGCCAGAAAATTTTCCTACGGGTCCATCCTAAAGGTCGCCGTGGCATATGGAGGCACTGCTGTACGTCACCAAGGCGATAACATTTCAGTGAGTACATAACAATGTTTTTACAATTGAATTACATACATATCTATCAAGAACTTGGAACACCAGACAAAGTATTAGTCTGTTTCAAAAACTTAGCTTATATCCATTATGCACAATCAGACGTACGGCGGGATATCATCCTTACTTGGTCGATATTCAGGCGTACTAAGCGCTTTTCATCCTCTTTTTATGCGCACAGCTCAGGAATGGAATTCCCCGTCTGCGACTGTGCTTTCCAGCACATACATCCGAATATCTTTAAGGTGCGACTGAATAGGCATCTTCTGCGAGAGCTTGTTCCATCGTAGATCCTATCTTTCCTCTGGAGCAAAGATAGGATCTACGATGATCTTGACCACTACCAAGCTATGAGCAAGTCTATTTAATTTATAAAAAAACTTGAATTTGCAAATTCGAGCCCCCTTTCACGCGATAAATACACAAGTAAATTTGTCTTGTCATTAGTTGACTAGTAAACTAGCTGATTAAAGGAAACCTATGCACAGTTTTAGCAGTATTCAAATGCTGTATCGAGGACTCGGAACTATTTATTTTTGCCTGCGGTCTATTACATCCAGTCTCAGATTTAGTGGCAGCAACAATCTAATTGTCTAAACAACAATATTACTTTCATACACGGAGAAGTTTATATATGCTTATTTCCAACAGAATTAATTTCACAGTTTAAGTATCTAACGTATGATCAGATTTACAATTCGATATTAACTTAAATTTCAACAAATATATTGAAATATAATCATTTCCAAGGTTTTGTAGAAGGGAAAGTCCATATGATTCTTTAGTTTAGCTAAATTAACTCCCTCAATTCCGATCACTGCTTATGATTGCCTAACAGAGAGGCTGTCACATCTTGGTAGCGACTCCGGGACGCCTACACGACTTCGTAGATCGCAATCGCGTGTCCTTCGAAAGCGTGCGCTTCGTGGTACTCGACGAAGCCGATCGTATGCTTGATATGGGCTTTATGCCAAGTGTAGAAAAAATGATGGATCACCCTACCATGGTGCCCACGGTGAGTGGTCGTAAATTTAAAGTAACTAAACTGAATAAAAGCTTTTTTAAGATTTTACTACATATTAGCGAAATTTGCTTTGCTAAAGTATTTCAAAAATCACATTTTTTTATTGTCGAATACCTAAGAAACGAATACATTTTACTCATAGGATCAGCGCCAGACCCTTATGTTCTCGGCAACATTCCCTGAAGATATTCAGCATTTGGCTGGTAGATTCCTCAACAACTATATCTTCGTGGCGGTGGGCATTGTCGGCGGCGCCAGTACGGACGTCGAACAAATCTTCATTCAAGTATCCAAATACGAAAAACAAGGAGCCCTCAAAAAACTCATTGAAGAGAATGGTAAGCCACTACGCCGCTAGTTGTATTTAACCTCAGACACAACTCTCACAACAAAACACTTTATAAAACTTCTTAATTTCCACATGATAGCACTAAAGCTAGTAGTTGAGAATTAATTTAAAACATCCAATTATCTCGATTCACATATGAAGGGACTTTACTAAAGGGAATTTTAAAGATTAACTTAAAAGCTACATCAATCTTACTTACAAAAGCATACAATCAACTAGGATTGTAATTACAAAACGTAAGTAGAAGAAATATTGATGTTTTGCCATACTCCAACAATAAATAATATGCAGGGTGTGTCACGGCTCCATGAAGCAAAATAGTATATTGTGCTTCATGGACATGTTATTTTATTTTTAAATGTAAGTAATACTACATACAATATTTTTATTAAAGTTATTCTATATATTATATGTTATATTAGGTATATATATACTCTTCTGGGAATTGAACCGACCAAATGAAAAAAAAACCTGTATTTTTATGATGCCAATTGAAAGGGTCTATTATAAAAATTCATTCCTTCCATATTATGATCTTTTTTGTAGAACGCAAACGTATTCTGGTATTCGTGGAGACAAAGCGTAACGCGGATTATATAGCGGCCATGCTGTCTGAGCAGCAGACGCTGACATCGTCGATTCACGGGGACCGCATGCAGCGAGAGAGAGAGGAAGCTTTACAGAACTTCAAGACAGGACATCATTTTATATTGGTAGCTACTGCAGTTGCGGCCCGTGGCCTCGGTAAGGAAGTGTGAATAGTACCTACTTAATCTTTGTTCATTTTACTGGCTTTTTGCTGTATTTTGTAACCACGTAAATGATCTATCATCGTTTTCAGACATCAAGAATGTGGACATTGTGGTGAACTACGACCTACCGAAGAGCATAGACGAGTATGTACACAGGATCGGCAGAACAGGACGTGTGGGCAACAGAGGAAAGGCTGTTTCATTCTTTGATTCACAATCTGTAAGTTCATCATTTTATTAATTATTAACTAACAATATATTGTTAATAATAATAATAATAATAATATGATTTATTTTCTCAAAAACCACAAAGGTACAACTTAAACATTATAACTAACAATTACATAATCGGCCTTTGTGAGAGACTGGCGTCCGTACTAGGTTACTAGACCTGTATTACAGATCACCAGGCACTCACCCAACAGAACATTCCAACCAGAATATAATCAAAATAAAAGTGAATGAGAAAAAAGGCAAAAGGGTTTTGTTAGATTATAAATATATAGTTACTGGCACAACTGCACACGAAGTGAAAATTATGGCATATACTTAAATGGTACACAAACAAATGTAACAAATCAAAAATTATGAAGCCAAGTTATGTGATGTAGATGTATGTGTATATGTGTGTATATGTGTGTGAGTATGTGTGTGTGAACGCACGCGAGAGAACGCGCTACCAAGATTTAACTGAGAACGGTAAGAAGACTTTCAGTCATAGAATAGTCAAGTCGTAACAACCAATTCGACACTACATGTTTGCAATCAAATCTGCAAAGCCCATAAATAACTAGTGAATGGTTTATTTTGTTATACAAGAACCCACTCAAAAAACAAAAGAATCGCTGAGCAAAACTACTGCTAGCGGCAAAAGGTGGATAAACATGATGCTGTCGACGTACAATAGCGAAAGATGTTGGATTGAAAACCACAAGGGAATGCGCTTTTAGAATTGTGTGTAGAATGAAGAGCTGCCTAACCGTTAAAACCTCGCAATTTTTGAAAAGGTTAGTAGTGGGGAACATAAAAGGTAGCTTCCAACCCACTTTCAGAATCGTACGTTGAGCACATTCCAATTTTAAAAGGAGAGTTTTCGCAGCTCCACCCCAAGCGGTGATACAATACACGAGCAGTGACTGACATAGGGCTAAATAAACAGTTTTGATGATGAAAGGTTCAGCGACGTGTCGTAGTTTTTTAAAAACGAAAATTAATTGTTGCTTTTCAACAATGGATGGAGGCCCAAAGTATTTTTTTTATTGACATTGAGCTTTCCATTGGTTATTAAAATAATCACGCGGCTGCAATGGGCCGGTATAGGATTCGTCAGCCTTACGCTCGATCATGCGTCGGTTTTCTAAAAGCCATCGATATCTTGACATTGTAATATAACATTTTAATGTGTGACCATTCATATTTTTCACGCAAATATCGGAAACTTATGTCTGTAGGTGATAGGTGAAGGATCTTAAGTCCATATTTAAAAATTTAGATGTTTGTACGAACATTGCTTTGGAATGCGAACGACAGGACTGGCAATGGTAAAAGGCAATCCACAATGGTTTAAAAAAAATCAATTTATGAACTACTTATTGTTCCGAAACGACGTCTATATTTATCATACATTTTTTTATCAATACTGTTTTATCCCATTATGAATTTTAATTTACATTCAATTAAAATAACAAAAGATGCCTAACTATGAATATTGATTATTCAGTCTATAGACTGATAGACAGATGTAATATTTTATTAACTCATTTATTGTAAATGCTATTGTACACTGTAAATGTCATATACATATCGCATCCCTCATGGAAGAATGGCATAAGTGGAGTTACCTTACAAAAGTTTATTGCTACATTAGATACTGAAAAATTAACCCACATCCTCTCCAATTCTAGTAACTCTATCGACAATATTAGTCGATAATAAGAGCAATAAACATATTTGACGTTACTCCAGTTATGCCATTCTTCCATCAGGGGGTGCGATATATCGATGTAATACCTTCGTTGTGAATATACAAATTAATAACATATATGATGTAGTAGTACGTAATAAATAAATAAAAAGAATATTTATCCACTGCAACCATTAGCTGCTTGCAAGCTGGCAACCATAATGCGTATTGAACTGTCACATAGGAAATGAGACTATTTTGCTTTTCGGGTCTAAATCGCGTTTAGTTGTTTTTTATAACAAACTAAAGTTTCGGACCCTTTATAGGACCCATGGTTAGTGCTGACTGTTGTGTCTTTATATTAATTTTTGTTTATACCTACCTATTTCTTCCTCGTGCTCGAATAAATAAATTTCATTTGTGCGTAGAGTTATTTAAAAAGTATCGCAAAACACGTTTATTTAAATTTAGAAATAACTAAATTTTGTTTTATTATTAATAATAGTAACGCATACCTACTACACTCATAGCCCCGGACTAGGGAAACCCTGTATATTGCAGGCGCCATGGACACGCCCATAGACAACCACAAATTACACCCAAACTCACGATAGAATTACATTTAGGTCATACAAATATTTGTACCGACTCGGGAATCAGACCCGGGACCTCTGAGTGGCAGTCCGGCATGGTAACCATTCGGCTGCGGAGGCGGTTTTGTTTAGAATATACAATTAGAATTTATTTTAATTATTTGTAATTTATTTCATTATAATAATTTATTATACAAGTACATAAATCTATACAAAACGGAGAAATCAATTTGAACAATCTTCGTTACATAATCTGTCGGCTCGATAAATATCGGAGCTAAAGAGCACGTCGCTTTACTAAATTAAAAAATAAAAGAATCCAGAAAGTATTGCATTTTTTTATTTATGGTTGTGGTCCTACCTAATCGATAGTTAGAAACCATGTGGCTGTTTTTAATATTGAAAAATATTCAATTTTTCATACTATACGTACACTGGTACTGGTGTGTATTATTAAATTAATATATTAATATAAATTATTATTATTTTCTTAATGGCGGCCACTATACTTGGTCCAGTGTCAGTTTTATAAGACTAATATAAAAAATATGGCGATCGTCGACAGTGTCAGTTTTCCATTATACGTTACCACGGGTTGGTGCAGCTGTCACTGTCGAATTTAATAAATTAAATTATGTTGTTTTTCATGGAGGATTTATGTAATTTTCTATAATTGTTTCTAATTTATTTTGCATGCACATGTAAAATAAAGCCTGTTTTTTTTTAATGCATTTGCTATGGGAATTTAAACAAGGTCAGAAATAGTAATAAGAAAACCAATATTTCGATTTCCCTGCAGCTTCAATCCAACCTTCTGTTATTTTGAACTCATTGGAAAAACTTAAAAACTAAAAATACTCTACGTTTAATCTACGAGTATAATGGAATTTAAATATATAAAAGTAAAAAGTTTACCACTTGACGAAAACGACGATGATGAGGAATATTCGTCAATTGCTTCCCCCCATATAATGAACAGAAGCTGTCCGGAGATCAGCGAATGTAATCGGGAAGTCATTAAAGAGCTGGAAAATACTATTCAACAGTTGCAGCAAAAATTGGAGTCAGCAGACAATGAGATCATAAATCTTTTGGCTGAAAATAGCTCATTGGTGAAACTTAACCAAAAGTATGAGAATAAAATAAAAACACTTATGCAAATTTATAATTCTCCCATACAAATTACTCCAGCAAAACTAAACCGGAAAAGTTTGAGTAGAACTAAATTAAACTTCGGTATGGAAAAAACTTACTCCACACCAACTCAAAATGACAAACAAAAAAGTAATTTGGACACCACAAAAGGAGATACCCACTCACAAACACCGATCATTACTACCAAAATAAAAAACACATCGAAATTTCAAAAAAATAACGAATTATCGAAAAAAAGGAAGATATGTATACTAAGCACAAACAAGATGAATAAAATAGTAAAGATTGCGGAGAAAATTATACCACAACAATATTCTCTTTGCCACTATCTTACGCCCGAGTGTGGTATTAAATACCTAGTGAATAACATCAAGGCAAAGCTCTACGATTACACCATGCAAGATTTTTGTGTGTTAATTATTGGTGAGGAGGATTTCAAAAAAACAACAGATATACAGGTACTATTACAGTATATTCGCAAAGCTTTGCAAGAAATAAAACACACAAACGTAATAGTCTGCGCGCCAACTTACAAGATCACACCATATTCGAATTTATTCAACTGGAGAGTGGAAAATTTTAATAATCTACTAAATTTAGATGCTACTAATAATGAATATGCCTGGATTTTAGACTCAAACCAAAACTTGACATACGATGACAGAACGTTCTATAAGCAAAATGGGTCTCTCAATAATTTTGGAATGACCATACTGATCACAGATTTGTGTCAATTAATGAATGATATTCTTCAGTACAAAATAAAAGAAAACAACACAGGTGAAACATCATCAGAGTCGTTTTTTCGTTAATCAACAGGAGAAGCGAAAGAAGAAAAACACATCTTACTATTATATCAATAAACTAAACATATTGCATCAAAACATAGCCGGACTCTTGAGAAAAAGCGACGAACTTTTAATATACTTAGAAGAATTTCGAAGGCAAAATAGGAATATTGATATCTTGTGTGTAACAGAACACAACATGAGCCACGAAATCGAAAATTACTTAACTCTACCAAATTATAAGCTAGCTGCGAGCTTTACTAGAGAAAGAAGAAGAGGTGGCTCGTGTATTATTGTTAATAATAGACTTCAACACCGTGTTTTGAATTTTGTAAAGGAGTTATCAATAATGAGTTTAATTGAATGTTGTGCAATTGAACTATTAGATTATAAAATTATTATTCTGTGTATATATAGGGTACCTAACTCCAGTTTAAGCCTGTTTTTTGAACGACTAGATAGAATTTTAACAAAACTCTGTGACCAGAAAAATAAGCCTGTTATCGTGTGTGGTGACTTCAACATTGATATAATGCAAAA
Source organism: Hyposmocoma kahamanoa (assembly GCF_003589595.1). NCBI lineage: Eukaryota > Metazoa > Arthropoda > Insecta > Lepidoptera > Cosmopterigidae > Hyposmocoma > Hyposmocoma kahamanoa. Next base: position 11,810,257 of record NW_020653852.1, on the reverse strand, counting down.
TAATACAAAAAGTAGAGACTTCAAAAACATCCTTACTAGTCATAATTTGAAACTAATGTTATTTGAACCAACGCGTTTATGTAGTAGAACGTGTATAGATAATTTTGCTTCCTGCATACGAGGAGCTAAAGCTGAAGTCATCAACACAACTCTATCTGACCACACAGCTCAATTATTAGTATGTCCAGTAAAAAAAACCTGCATACTTAAAACCTGGCGAGTTAGGACCCGGGATTTTTCTAAAGCAAACCTAACTAAATTTAAGGAATGCATTGAAAAACTTAGCTTTAGTGAAGTATTTCAATGTCATGACGTAAATACGGCATACGAGTTATTCTTGAGCTTGTTCCGATTATTTTATGATCTATGTTTCCCACACAAAGTTTTAAGGAAATCTTTCAAAGAAAAGCCAGAATGGATTTCACGTGGCATAAAAAAGAGTTGTGTACACAAAAGAAATCTACTGTGGAAATACAGAAAGAATAAAAGCACCAGAAATCTAGAATGCCTGAAATCTTATGCGAAAAAACTTAAAAGAATTATTCAAAATGCGCAGCGCAGTCACAACAATAAATTCATATGTAACTCTCAAAACAAATGCCAAGCAGCCTGGCAGATAATTAATCGTAGTAAGTGTTGTTATCCCAAAGAGCCTATTGCTAAAATTAATTATAATAATCGATGTTATTCAGATCCTTTGGAAATTGCTAATGAGTTTAACAACTATTTCTTAGACCAAATAGCCTCCAATAACAGTGACCATAGAAATCCCATAAATATTAAAATAAATCCTAATTCAATATTTATTTATCCATCTATACCTAATGACATTTTAAAAATTATATTATCTTTAAAAAATACGTATAGTGTAGGTTATGACGATATTTGCACAATACCTGTAAAATATGTGGCTAATTCCATTGCTCTACCATTATGTCACATAATTAACTTGAGTCTTATCTCGGGAGTTTTTCCTGACAGTTTAAAGTTTGCAAAACTTATGCCCTTGTACAAAAAGGGAGACGCGGAAAATATTAGCAACTACAGACCTGTGGCTTTACTTCCAATATTTTCCAAAATTTATGAAAAAGTTATACACAACAATTTATACTCGTTCCTAGAAAAGCACAAGATTATTATCGCTGAGCAAAAAGGCTTTAGAAAAAATATGTCAATAAATAAAGCAATTTATGACTTAACACGTAGGGCTGTAACGAAACTAGACCAAAGAATTCCTACCTGTGCAGTATTCATGGACATGTCCAGGGCGTTTGATCATGTAGAGCATAAGGTCTTGCTAGAAAAATTAAATAATTACGGAGTAAGAGGAGTTGCTCTGAACCTAATTCAATCATATCTTCACAACAGACAGCAGTACACAGAGCTAAGTCAAGTATGTATCAACAGCGGTTGGGTTAAGCAGTACAAATCGAAGTGTAGAGTTGTAGAGCATGGTGTTCCGCAAGGTAGCATATTGGGACCTCTTCTATTCCTAACGTATATAAATGACATGCCCAGCAGCTGTGGTTATCCAATGATACTATTTGCTGATGATAGCACCGTAATTATTGAAAACACAAACGGTGACCACAATTATTATCTAAACGAGATAAACTCTACTCTTGACCATCTGGCTACATGGATGAATAATAACAACCTAAAAGTCAACACAAATAAAACTAAAATTATGTTTTTTAATCAGAGAATGACTCTACCTGACCTAAAAGTTAAATGTGGTGACAATGTTATAGAAAAAGTAAATGTAACAAAGTTTTTAGGTATAACTATAGATAGGGACATGTCGTTTAAAACTCACTCGCAACAGGTCTGTTCAAAACTATACACGCTTAGCTATGCACTCTACAAATTGTCGAAAACTGCGGACCGCCGAACTGTGGTAATGGCGTACCATGGTTTTGTTGGATCTATCCTTAGGTATGGTGTGATTTTCTGGGGTAACTCTACCTACAGAGAAACTATATTTAGAGCCCAAAAGCGATGTGTCAGAGCCATATGCAACATTAAATACACTGACAGTTGCCGATCATTTTTTCGTGACCTAAAATTATTAACCTTCCCATGTCTGTACATCTTTGAGGCATCTATTTTTGTTAAGACAAACTTGAGTGAATTTCCAGAAAAAGTAAGTTCACAAGCGCACTTATTTCGTACCAGGAAATATATGGTCCGAAGAAATATATGTAAAACGGCCCTATACAAAAATAGCGTTGTTGACATGGCACCCAAAATATTTAATAAAATTCCAGACGCAATAAAAAATCTTAGTGGAATGCAATTCAAGCATGTATTAAAACAATTATTAATTGACAAGTGTTACTATAGCATAGAAGAATATTTTAATGACAGTTTCTTAGAATAGGTAAATGCTGACAGTTAGGTACCATTTAGTTATTAATATTCTTAGACTTTTTAATTATTATTAGTTTTTTGACATTGTATCCATTTTTCTTTTATTTTTATTTTGACATTACATTTTTATTTAATTGACTTCGTATGCCACTTTGGCTTATTGCAGAGATTCCATAAAATTATTATTACCATCTATATCATGTACCTGTAATAACGAATGAATAAATGAATTGAATTGAATTGAATTGAATAAATTATCTAAAACAATAATACACGTACATTTTTCTTCAAGCAATAGCAACATACAAATTGACATGAAACTGAAACGGTTGTCCGAAATATGAGCTGTGTTAAAGTGACTCGAAACAAAATGTTTAGTTATAATAATAAAATAACAGAAATCAATTTAACGTGAATGCTTTTCGCTTCGACATTTTAGGGACTTTAATTACAAAAATCATAGTAAGAAATTCAAACATTTCAGTAAACATTTATTGTCGATAAACATCAGTCATCGTAAATGAACATCACTATATTTGAGTCTAGAAATTGTTGTGGAGACAAAAAGAAAACATTGAATAATAATAGAAATAGTTACTAAAAATGCAAATAGTCAGTGGAATGTTATCTCACTGGTTTTAAAATTTTTAGTTTTCACTCCAATTTATACAAGGTGTATTGTTACAACTTGGCATTTTTACGTTTTACTAGAGATCTTGTATGTACAATGATCGCCATGTCACTGTGGCGATGTTTGTAGGAACCACGCCCCCATACCAAATCTCCCCTTTTTTTATACATATATCTATGGTCATAACTGAGGTACTTCATTATCTTAGACTATGGAAACCAAAGGACATGTTATGTTGACATATATATAAATCAGACGTAATATGTATATGATGCATTTCGACATTGAAAACATAAACATGTTATTGTCTTTGTTTCTACTGCGTGCCGTCGTAAGCCAAAAGAGATAGCATTACATTGGTCTGTGCCAAACACGGGAATCGAAAATACCTCACGTCATCTTAAATTCCAACTGTGTTCATTTCGTAGTACATGAGGATGAGGACGTGATACTGTTGCCAAAGGGAAGGACATCAAATATCAAAACAAATGTTTTTCCAAGTGTTTTATTGAATTATTTGCATGGCTAGTAATAAAATGGACAAAAACATTGACAATGAGGACAATTAGGTATTAATAAAAATGCGTTGTTGCAACATTAAGGGATGTGGCACTAGCAAAAGCGAAAATCAACTGAATGTAACATTCTACAGGCATGGTTATTTTTCTGTCTGTAGATCACATAATAGTTCAAACATCTCGTGTAATTAGACTTATTTAAGTAGTTTATTCGTAAATCTTGCCAAATTTTGTTTCGGTTACTTCAGATTGCCTACTTATTTGTATATTTCGATGATTGTTGTTAATGATTGTTTTGTGATAGTGTTGTTCTTGTAAGCGTACATATTATCGATATTCTGTTATTAAAATAATTCACTACGAGGTTTTTATTATTATTATTTTTACTATTTCACACAAATGAAAAAAGAAAAAATAATGGTTGGAAATCATAGGACTGCCGAATATAAACATTGGATCAAAGATCATCTTATTCGTTTCGTTTTGAAGAGTCAAGTTTTAACAGAATTTTGAATGTAACTAGATCACATGATAATGCATTTCCATCATTAGGTTAAATTAACAACTCGGTACTTGTCAAGGCGCCTATTTTTTAAATTAACAAAATGTGATCTTGTTCTATTTCTGCGAGTAATCAGGATCGATTATTCGCAGAAATAGAACAAGATATTCTCAAATGGAATATTGATCTACTTTAATTAAACGTTTTAATCATACTTTGATTACAGTAAACTAAAGAAATAAAAAAAAACAGTTTCAACATTCATGTCACACATTTGCATGTCGATTATGACTTATCGATAGATTATACTGATTTAGTACAACACTAAATAAATCCGCCATTTGTAACGTTAAATTTTTGTTTAGATATGCACGTTCATTCTGTAGTTATGGCAGCTCCTTTCCTTTATTTTTTTCCGTCCTCTAAGTTCATTATACATTCTTATGTCAAAAATAGGTTAAATGTTCGAATGACCCGAAATATTTTCTGTGTAATCGATTAATTGAATCAACGTGACCATCGTGAAACAATATGTTAAAAAAGAAAACCAGTAATTAATGAAAAATAGACTTCCTTATAAATAGACTTATCGAATGTAATTCCATCCTTGGCTAGACTGGATGTAGCTGAGATTTTTTTGGACGTTTGTGTGGCGCAAGACGACATATTACGTGGAGCGCTTGACGCGGTGAATTCGATAATGGACCTAAAAAAAATCCTTTCTAAAAGTAGTTTTTACTGTGCTATGATATGGTTTTACTTGTACCTTGACAGAAGGGACTGTCGATGGATGACGCCTACAGTTGTATATTCAAAGTAACAATCAGACTTTTTTCACAGGATACTGCTCTAGTGGCGGACCTGGCGAAAATCTTGAAACAGGCTGACCAGCCCGTACCCGATTTCTTGCAAGGAGGTGGCACGGCCACGTATAGCGGCAACAAATATGGCGGCAGTGATATTCGTGTAAGTTATATCTTACCTATGTTAGTCACCTTCTGCAGTATAGGTATTGGGAGCGGTAGATCCATTTACCATCTGAAGAACGTGCGGAGCTTTTAGATCTGTTGTGCCAAAGAAGTATAAAACATATTTTTTGTTCCAGAACTTCAACGATGCTAGTTCCAATGAGCAACCGGGCCAGGAGCCCGATGAAGAATGGTAGATTTAAGAGACTTCTTGATATTTTGAACTATTTCGTGAAGTTTGATTATCGTGTGCAAAAATGGTGCGTGTATATAAATAATACTCAACGGTGCTTATGCTGCGATCCTTAAGCTTGAATATAATTCAACAACTCGAGTCTTTCGGCGATGGTAAAGAATAGTTCATACGCAAAAATGAATATAACATAATGTTATTGAATAGAAAGAACAGGAGAAGCGTAAAAGAAGAGTATTCATTCATTCATTGACGCTAACTAGGCTTTTGAAATATAAGGATGAAAAGCTGCCACGAGACCGAGATCCTGAATAATTCAAGCCTTAAACAGTACTACTGGTTTAAAAACTAACATTCCACAAGGTGTGGAGATTAAATAATTTTAAATTAGTTCAGAAGTTAAGGTGGAGAGGGTTTAACTTGTAATGTATATAAAAGAACAAAGTTCTCTTAAATTTACGAATGTTATCAGTTCGAGGTCATAAAAAACTCGAGCAATTTTTGGACAGAGTATCAACAGTTCTTTGCAAAAGAACTCTTGTAAGACATACAAAATTACGTTTGAAAAATATGGTCTAAGAACCCCTTACAACTTAACTTCCGTTCTGTAATAGACATCTAAAAGACTGCGATAAATTGTGACAAGTATTTTAGATTAATCTCTTTAATTGTAAGATCAGAAATGTATGGAAACTCGTAATAACATTTTTTTATTAGCATAAGTTCCATTGATATCGGTAATACATTCATCATTTTGTTGTACTTATTTAGTTATTAAGTTTACCAAAAATGGTTCGTTTTGAAATTGTTAGGATTTTGTTTATTTTTTCTGTATTTTTTTTTTTCATTACGTTTCATAAACATCCCATACTATAATAAAAGTATAATGAATAACAATCTGTGATGTTTGTTACGCGTTGCTCATTTTAAATTTTACATGGTTGTAATTGCATAGTTTTATTAGTTAGGTCCCCTCATTTTTGCATTTGTAAACTTCCTTATTACTGTGCTGTAGTAAATAGTATCCAGAATCTCTTGTACAAATATTATTTTTCCATACACGGCAGTTCAAACTTCTATAATTCTGTACAAATTAAAAATTAAAATGTTAAAGAACTGTGATGATTATTGTAAGTAGAATAGTTTCACCGTTAAATGCCATAGAAATACCGAATAGTTCAAATTAGATTTGACAAAGACTACGAATTTAGTTTTGTACAAAATGTACACAAATTCCAAGTTTACTTTGCTTTGAACAATAAGGTATATGTATAACTACTTATAATAATTAATTTGTTATTGTGAAAAGTTACTTTTTGAGTAAATAAACACATTAAGAACCTTAAGATACATTATTAGTTTATTATTGAAAATTCCACAGTATAATGACATAAATCGTCGGTTAGATTTGAAAACCAAGTAACTACGTTTTTGAATGACATCGCTTTTTTGCTCGTCAAGCGCAATATCGGGCAATTATGAGTGGTTACACACGGTGAATTTTAGCAGCGATGCAAACGCGCGACTGCATCGATACAAACGCGCTATTGCATCGATGCACTCACCTGTAAATTCCCTGTTTCAGCGCAAATTCGGCTTATTATATACTTACCCCTTAGAGGATGGAAAAAAATAAAAGACTTACCCAGTGTCTTCTTTTCGTCATTGTCATCTCAGTCACAGAATATAAAAACAAGCTCTTTACCAAACCTTTCTCCTTAAAATCTTATTCGAATAATCATTTAAGTCAATGCGAATAATCCTTACTTATATTCCATATCGCAGGACGTTTCTCAACTTCGTCTATGAATAAATCCGTATTAAAGTCTTCTGTAGGTACCCATTTCTAGAAAAATAATTCAATTTCGATTATAAAACACGTCTCACCGCTACGAAAACGCGGTGTGCCTTATACAGCGTGACCATGATCGCGTTGGAATAAGGCTAATAATTATTGTAAAGTGTTTTTGTGCCAACTCAAACGTTCACATTAATGGGTAATTTTCAAAAGGTAAGTTTTTTGTATTCAATTTTTGCGAATTTTTTTATTTACATATATGTAGGATATCATCATGAAGTTTTATTCAATATTCGAGTGCGGTAACCTGAAATATTCTTTAATATTTCGCCATGATATATTCGAGTAATTAAATAATAAAAATTGTCACCAAAATTGAGTACAAAAAACTTAAGTACATGAAAATTACTGTAATATATGTTACGAGGTTTACGAATTTAGCCGACGATATTTCAATCAACAAATCCTGAGTACTCACTAACGTAAAGCCGGAATTTCTGATACTTATCTAGGTAACCTACACTAAAATCATAATTCGTACGTATGTACATCTGCGGCAAATATTAACAGTTTCGAAGTATTCCGCGAGCTATGTATGCTTTTATATCTATCTATATCATCAGTGTTTTGTAGAAGGGGCGTCAGTGAGACTAGATTTTTCAGGGGAGCATGTTTTAGGTTGTTTTATGTCATGTTTATTTATTTAAATTCAACTTTGCTTTTCATTATGTTTAAGGTTCAAAATAAATATTTCAACACAATACCCTATACTTGTGTGTGATTGATATTAATGGGGTGACCGTTTCATTGACCGCAAGGTACGTTTTTAAATCAAGACTTTTTACATGAATGCAATGTCGTCATCACACTTATCGACGAGGAATTTGCTTGTGTTAACTTTTACATTACCACACATTATTTGTATCTGGAAAAACCAACAGTTCCTAGACACTTAATAAAAACGTACAGCCAATTTACGACAGATTTACGCTCCATCGACCCCGTCAATGGGGGTTTGAACTAGTTTGAAGTTGAGACCGCTGTTTTCTCACGACATCTGCTAATAAAATTAATTGCCCTTGAGCCTCTGGGAAATGATAGTATGGAAAAAGTTTCGTCCAGGGAAATACTGCCACCTTACCTATTTCTACCGCCAAGCAGTAATGTGAACATTACTGCGTTCCAGTTCCGAAGGGTAACGGTGCTGAAGAAATTCCAGGCACATGGGACTTGTCAACTTGTGTCTCAGGGTGCGCAGTGGCAGTACTCCACAGAAAGCTCTGAGTGGCACTGCAACTGCTGTTGTGGATATGTGGATATGCGTGTAGCTTACCACCAGGCACACGACTACTTCGCTAACGGCGAAATAAAACATCGTGATGAAATGTGCACATCAAAGGTTAAGGCTGCCTTTCCACCAGAGATGTGCGATGTAGCGAGGTGTGCGAGGAATAAATCCACCAATACGATTACTTCATTTTCCTAGACTCTCTTAGCGCAGCTCCGGCGGAAAAGGGTTAGCGGAGCTAAGTATTTGTAGATATAAAATAGTGAGAGATGTGCGAGAGGAATGTGTGCGAGAGATGCGGGCTAGAAATGTGTGCAAAACGGTGTAGGAAACTACTGAAAGTATGACACAGCGCCACCGCTCTCCCCACCACACCGTACCGCGCTCGCGCATAGCTGAAAAGAGTTCGTAACGCATCCTCGCACCGAAACACACAAGTTCACCTCACAATAGCGAGGAAAATGGTAAATGAAAGAGAAACAGTTGAACTATAACAAACAAAATTAGTTATCGTTGTCAATGTAATGTCAACAACAATAAGAATAAAATATACCGACGGATTTATATTACTTATACAGGCTGTAAATTTGAAAGTGAGACATACTTTAGAGTGCGTTATATTCCTGATTCTGAACCCAAAGAAAAAAATAAAAAATGAACTTATATTTTACAAAAAAAACATTTTTATTTTTTTATCGACTACTGCTTGTGAACAACATTAGTCGTCGAAATCCATGCACATCCCTATTGATGTTCCCACGCAGCGCGAGTCTACTAGCGCGAGCGCGGCCTCTTTGAGCGCGGCACATCAAGGAGCAGAGCCCATCAGACAGTGCACGCGCGTAGTTCACTAAGTAGTCTGTGGCACGCGCGGCCGCCCTCGCGAAGACATGTAAAGTACTTTCGCTCGCCCGATCACAGCGCCGCCGGCGCGCGCGGCGATCGCTTTTCTCGCCCGCAAAATGGATACATATTCAAATGTCGAATTGACTGAGATGGTGCGACTTTAATAAGTGGTGATAGTGTGAGACGAGTGATTAGAATGTTCGGAGAAATGTTCCCAAATCGGCCGCTGCCAAATTATCGGGTGATGCTTGCTGCGACTCAGACTGCGCGATTATCGCCAGTTCGATGAGCCTATAAATGCTGAAGGTCGTGGCAATGTAGGCATCACCGTGGACCTGCAGGAGCGCAACTTGGACTATTTTGAAGAGGAGCCGCGCGCTAGCACACAGGAGGCAGGACGCCACTTCAATGTCTCGCACATGACAGTGTGGAACCTTCTAAAACGCGAGCAAATGCGCCCATTTCATTTCAGAAGGGTCCAAGATATCACGGCCAATGACAATGCTCCGCGAGTTGCACTTTGTGAATGGCTACTGGCCAATCATCACGTAAACATTTTATGGACAGATGAGAGTATGTTGACGCGTGTTTATGACCGCCATAGACGTTCAAGTAATTTGATCAAACAGGCTGGATCAAACCGTTTTGTCAAATTGACATGAATGTGTGTGGTAAAATTTGATCAAATTTAATGAGTAATCAAATTGTTTGAAGAAATACGAATTTTCGTTTTTTTATTTGATCAAACTGTTTGATGAAAAATTTGAGCGTGTGTGTTGCGAGCGCTCAGTTGCTGCTGCGAAAGTGTTCTAAACGGACGTGTTGCAGCTTGCAGTGTATAATAATGTCAAACCGCGATGTATTGGAAGAATTCATACAAATATATCGAAATGAAATCTGTTTATGGAACGTAAAAAATAAAGATTACCATAACAGAGATAAACGGAGTGCTGCTTATTGTAAACTAATAGAAAAACTTAAAGAAATAGAACCGAATGCAGACCGTGACATGGTGACAAAAAAAATTAACAGCTTTCGGACAGCCTTCAAAAAGGAGGAACATAAAGTTGCGGAGTCTTTTAAGTAGGGCGCAGGCGTTGATGAAATACATAAGCCAAAGTTATGGTACTATGATCAGCTGTCTTTTCTTAAAGATCAGTGCATTCCAAGAAGTTCACGTTCGAGCATGTTTGATCATGATGAAAATGAGGTAAGTAAATGAAACAAATTTTATGTTCTTGTTCATATTTTATTTAGTTTCATCATAATAAATAGTCGATCATATTTATTTACTTAAAATATTTTTTTTGCTTATGAAACAAAATCATTCGGCCATGGAATACTACCCTCATTATTAAAATGATTAATAAAGTCTTGTCTCACCATCTTGGCCGCATTTGTAATATTCCCATAATTTCTACGACATAAGTGATTCATATTTGACTGCATGGTATTAAGCCCGGGTGTAATAGTTCCGTTTTCTCTGTCTTCCTGATCGTAGCATTCTGATGGGGCGTAAAAATTACGCGACGATGACATCAGAAAATTATGTGAAACACAACACGCCATTACTACGGATTCTATTCTGTGAGGTTCTAAGTTTATTTGCGTGTGAAAAATTCGAAACCTTGATGCCAATATGCCGAATGTATTCTCAACTATCCGCCTCCCTCGAGACACACGATAATTGTAAATCTTTCTTTCATACGAATTTAAGTCAATTTGTCGGAATGGTTTTATCATGTCGCATCTTAAAGGAAATGCATCATCAGCCACGAATACGTATGGGAGTATTCTAGAACTGTGTTCCGCGCTTTCCGCGGGAGGAATTTTTAAATTATTATTTTGTAATTTTTTATAAAATTCTATATTTTGAAAAACACCTCCATCCGAAATCCTGCCATTGGTACCAAAATCGCACAGCAAGAATTGATAATTCGCATCCACTATTGCCATAAGAACCATGCTATGTTTTCCTTTGTAATTGAAATAATATGATCCGCAATTATCTGGAGACGTAATATCTACGTGTTTCCCATCAATCGCTCCAAGGCAATGCGGGAAATTCCATCTTTCTTCAAATTGTTTGGATATAAATTTCCATTCCTGTTCAGTTCGTGGAAACTGAAACAAAAAAAGGGAAAATACATTTATAACATAGGTATCATATTCTAGGATAAAAAAGTGGCGTTAAACTAATCAACAATTGTTTCAGATGCCAAAGACGACGCCTACGGAGCCCTCCAATGCTGAAACCGCTGAACCCACTGAACGCCCAGAAACTGAGGCGGCTGAACCCACCTTAATGCCAACCGAGCCCATCGAAGAGCCGATCGAGTTCACCAGTATTAGTGCCAACAATCGGCCCCAGTCAAGATCTCCAAAAAAGAAAGCAGACACAATTCTCAATTATGTAATTATGTCGGTACAGAATCACTTTAAGCGACCCGCTATTAGAGAAGATCGATATGATATTTTTGCTAAAAATATTGCCATCAAAATGCGTGAATTATCAAAAAATCAACGTATCATTGCAGAAAAATCATCAATGATACCCTCTTTGAAGGCGAGTTGGGTAACTTGACTTTGTCCCATAAGTTGTGTAATGATAATCATACGCAAGAGTTTAGAATACATCAACAGCCACAGCATTCACCAATTGGTTGATCTACGTCATCAACATCATCAAATCATGCATATTCATTATCATCATCTCCTGTTTCTGCCACAAATTCAACACAAGGCATTTGTATCACACAGCAGCCCTTGGAAGTAAATGAACAACAGGGATCTAATCCAGTTCAACTTTCCATTCCAGATTTAAGTGCTGCTAATTATTTTACTAATTTCAGATTGTAAACGATTTGTGTTGACTATAACGTAAGAATTGAGCCTAATTTCTTTCATACTGTAATTTGGTAAATATAGGTTATTTGGTAATTTGGTAAAGTTTTCGCTTTAATTTCATAATAATAACTTATAATAAAAATAAATAGTGAGTTTTTTATTTACCTTTAACCAATCTCTTCTGAGCACCTTATATATAGCTTCGCATGTTTCAGGAATAATATGTCCCAAAGCCTGAGGTCATATTACTGTGGAAAAATTGAGGTCTTCATAGCTCCTTCCAGTCGCAAGAAACCTCAAAGTAGCGCTTAATCTTTCATGTGGTGATATAGATTTTCGCATAATTGTGTCTTTTCTTTCAATTAATGGACTAACTAATGACAGAAGCTTTAAATATGTTTCCTCATTCATTCGCAAATAATTATGCCAATCTTTAGGAGCAAATTTCAATTCATTTAACAAGTTTATATGCGAATATTTTTCTCTTTTCATGAGCCACTTTTTACACCATACAGTACGTTTTTTTGTTCTTTTTTCGGCCTTCAAAGCAAACACTAAACCAATTATTGCTAAAGCGTCGTCGTCTGTACATGACATTTATACGGACACACAACAAGTATTCGTCCGGTTCGATACTGAACTGACGTCGCTTCAAGCTTGCGTGAAGGTGTGTGGTCGCTATGGAGATCATGCCAATTTGACAAAACGGTTTGATCCAACCTGTTTGATCAAATTACTTGAACGTCTATGGCGGCCTTTAACGTTCATAACGAACATTGGTGGAGCCATCGGGACCACAACCCGAAAAAAACTAAACGGGATTCTTTCCAACACGGCATAGTTGGAAATCACTTGTTGGGGCCTTACTTTATCGAGAGTCGTCTCACCAGTGCAACTTATTTGCAGTTGTTACGCTGCGTTGTGGACGAGATGTTGGACAACGTGCCCCTTGCTCTCCACCAAAGCCTTTATTTCCAGCAGGATGGAGCCCCCCCACACTATGAACGTGAAGTGCGCCAGTATCTGAATGACACCTTTGGTGATCATTGGATTGGACGTGGAGGCACAGTCGCCTGGCCACCTCGGTCACCTGATCTCACGCCCATGGATTTTTATTTGTGGGGTGATATTAAACGTTTAGTGTACACGGAGGAGGTGAATAGTGTCGAAGTGTTGCGTCAAAAAATAATTACAGCATTTCATACTGTGAGACAAAATGTGTTTGTGCTAAACAATTTAAAACGAAATTTACGGCGCCGTGCTAGACTATGCATTGTGCAAAACGGTGGACATTTCGAACAATTGCTCCGTACCACGTAAGTGTAAATTAACTGTAAGTAACGAAAAAATCATTGTAAATAATTTGATTTCACGTTTTTAACTACGCCAAAAACCTCAATTCTTATTAAATAATAACTAGTTACTGAATCATAAACTTATCTTTTTTATTATAGTACGTAAAACATTTCGATGATAGTTCCTAAGTAAAAAAATAATTAACCTAAGCTAAAACGTAATCATTTCGATAACAGCTTTTTTCATTATAACATAAATATAAGTGAGTAACTTAGTTTTTATTTTCTTGAAAAATGAGGTGCTTTGTCGGTCCTAAGCCCGCAAAAGTAGGAAGGGAGATGTGAAACCATTGTTATTGTGTGTAGGAGTGTGCGACTCGCGCCGCCGCCGGCGTCGCTTGGTATGTTCCACTTTGGACTCGAAATCAAGCGTAAAGGGGATCGTTTTATTCCTATGTGCACTCCAAAACAAATATGTTGATTTATTTTTTGATTTATCCCATATCCTAACTTTATTTTAGTCTATGTTAAGTTGTAACATGATTTTCTATGACGTGTATGAATATGTCCCACTTTCAAAATTACAGCCTGTGTAATGTAACGACAAATCGCGTAATTGAACGTGTCATTATGTTTTTTATATCATCGAAAGAAAAAGTTAGGTGCACCATCGACCATCGTCATCGTCAAGTTCGAATATCAAGAACCTTTTCAACGCTAACGTGGAAAAACGCTTTTGCGCGCAGATTTTTAATGATAACGAAAGCCTTTCCGAGTTCATGAGGTTCACCTCACTAGCTCGGAAAGGCTTTCTTTCTCTATAAATATAAGACATTACATACGTTGCTATGATCCCAAAGTAACTAAAGCACTTGCATTATGGAAATCGGAAACGACGGTATCACAAACACCCAGACCCGAGATAAGTTAGTTTTCTATATTGTCCCGATTGGGGATCGAACCCGGGACCTCAGAGATGGTGACACCATGGAAACTGGTGTGCAAGCCACTTGACCACAAGATCGCTTATATAATATGGCCTCAACCCTCTGCTTAGAGGAGACCCCTGTACAGCATTGGGAGGAATAATGGGTGATGACGATGGTCAGCCATCGTCGGCGCCGTCCAGTCACGATCGGCAATTCGTTGCCGGCCTGTGTCGAATCGCGTCATCAGAGTCGAAACGAAAGGCAGTCTTTTACGCTTTTATTACATGGAAATAAAGCTTTTTATAAACGGTTTAATGCGACTCCGCGTCGATGAGTGTCGTGTAGACACCTGCTTGTGAAGCCAGTAAATAAATTAGCGGGACACTGCGTCACAAAATAAATACTGCGTACAGTAATCAAAATAATGATCATAACGATTTATAATTTTTTGCGTGGTCATAAAATAGGTATTATACTTATCAGAGTCGGTAATCATTTATTAGGTATACGATTAGGTATGTATATAATCTATGATAAAAAGGTGAATGTGACATTGGACAGTGGAAAGTTTCCTTAATGTTATTATACATAGTAATTCTGTTTTCAACAAATAAAAAGACAAAATATAATAAAGTTACAGAAATTTTGTGTATATTTACTTATTGATATTGCCAATGGGATTAAGTAACTACTTAATGCGCTACTAAATTATTGTGCGTGTAGTATTAGTAAGTTCTCCACTTACACGAATTCTATATACCTACACGAATCGCGCTTATTACTACTATAGTTCACACGGCGGCATCCTGTTCTTTCCAGCAGCTTGATTTTGATTGCCTCACCCGACCGGAAACTGCGTCTTTTCCGAGTCGAGGCGCATAATTGCGATTCACACCTGGCCGATCGGAAACTTTTAACATTTCTAATCGGAACAATAGTTGATTTAACTCACAAATTAGAAAGATATAGTAGGAATCAGGTTCATTTTCTCGCTCAGAAGCATCTGCTTTCGAGACTACCCGATCAGATCGATTCAGATTTGAATCAAAATCAGCACGTAGGAACGGTTTTTCACAAGACTGTTTATTCGTGAAGGTGTTTCCATACTACCATTCACAGGAGTATCACGGTTACAGGATCCTGCAAAAAAAAAAGTAGTGAACACGATCACAATCATCAGTTCTGGGTGGCTGTGGAGACGGGCCGTTATGCATTCCGTAGTATGAGACGGATGCTAATGAGTGCAATGCTGAACGACGCCTACAAGTGTGAGCGATACCTATAGTCAAATAAAATGGAAATGCATGCTAATAGATTGGTTACAGTACACCTGCTCAAGCGGTTAATTAGCCGTGAACACGAGTGTATAAAATCTCAAGTAGCTTTGGTTGATACCGCATAACAGTGAAAGTGTTGAATCAATCACTTTGAAAAAAATATATAGGTAGTAAAATTGAGGACATACACTTACTATACGGTGTGCACATACGATTCCTAAAAATTTTCACGATAGAAAAAAAACACAAATTTATCTTGAAATGTTACAAGCCACTGCATTCAATAGGTAGTAGTCGAGTAGCAGTAGAGCTCCTCGTGAAAGAGTTCGTCCTGCCAAGTGTTCAAATCAAATGGCTTCAATTTTGTGTGTAAAAATATTTATTCTGAAATAAAGCCAGTGCCCTGCCGCTCGACCCAAGCAAATTGAACAGAATTAGTACGACGTACGGGAAAATTTTGAATTCGAGCTGAGGTAGACTCGACTCTTAAAATTCAGAAAAAAAGCGAAATCTTATCAAATCGGGCATGGTCGGGGCACTTAGCTGAACACAGTTCCTTACGTTAACGTTAGGTTACGGTTCGGTACGTTTAGGTAACGTCGCATGTATGATGCCCGTATGTTTTGTTTTATGGCAAAATAAAATAAACATTTACTAAACACATTATACTTATGGATCTTTATTATGTATAAGACACTCGTGCTCTTAATTCTAAATCACATTTTTTAAAGCTTACATTTTAAATAAATTTGACAAATTGCGAATAGGGAAAGTGGGAAACAGTGCTTCCTGAACGCAGACGCTATTATTTGTACATAAAACTGAAATTTCTCAGAAACGCGTAATAATATCATAAGATTGTTAAGTAAAAATTTATTTCGTTATATATTTTGATAACATTGGACAACACTTGTTGATACGATAATATTCTTGATTATCTTTATTCAGACAATACAATATAACATTGTATAATAACATTAATAACAAATATGTATACCTAATCTAGACACAAAGTGATAAGGACGTATTGTACATGATTTTACTTTATTATGGACATTGTACTTGATTGGCTATGCAAATGTATTTTTTTAACGTGTACATACAAATCGAAAAGTACAATTTACAAAAAATAATTTTGACGTACCTACTGTACGTCCACATTGACCCAACGCCGCGCCGCCGGTAGCCTTACCTATCCATGAAAACAAACAAAAGAGCGTTGCGATAAGGCAAAAAAATACCTTGCCCGTATTGTTCAATTTAGAACTATAAACACTAAAACTATAAACCAATTGTATAGAAAATGAAATCTACAACTAAATCACGTTTCCACTAAAGTAGTATAGGTTGGAGTCCTCGATCCCTTCCATATGTAGTACTGCACAAAACTGCAAAGAAAAATGAGAAATAAAGATAAAGCTGAAATTGAGAACTTAAGGATAAGATAAGGCTAGAAACCAACTGTTATAAGACTCATTACATAGGTAATTATATCGAAAAACATAGTGTTAAGATATGTATACTATAACCAAAATCTAAGGTTTCTTTTTGCGTGCAGTCAGTAGCGCCTGCCCACAGCTTGCTTGTTCTTGTCAACTAATAGCCCCCTTTACAGTCACTTTAGCGCGCGTGATCAGTAGGTTTAGCACGATAGGGCGCGACTTGCGCGAGAGCGACAAAAAGCGCGAGATCTCTATGCGAGAATAGCAGTATCTTGCGTCTTATGTCGCTTTCGCGCAAGTCACGCCCTATCGTGCTACTTCTACTGTAGCGTACAGGGTTGCGCGCGGGAAAGCTTGCACGCACAATCGTGCGCGATTACCTGTTTGAATTTTTTTTAAACTAACGTTCTCTTACGCGCGATTGATCGTGTTCGTTTTTGTTACAACGGATAGAGTCCGTGTAAAGGCTAATAGATATACCGCGATAGATATACCAGGATAGACCGCGAAACTGGCGCGTGTTGGAGTGCCTGGCTGATAAGCGCAGTCGCGCCCCCTTTCCTTCCACCGTCTTTACACGTGCGCTCAATCGCGCACGATTGTTGTGTCACGTGCGATAGTGTCTGTGTAAGAGCCCGCTATTGGCGTTTAAGGGAGATATCATATTTTTAATATACCTATACACGAGGTTTTCACAAAAAGAAAGAGTCAACAAAAAAGAGACAAGACTAGTTATGGGACTGGGAAGGTTTCAACTTTGCTGAAAGTACTAGGCTATCATCAAAAAGTTGTTAACGGCGCAATTCGCCTGCCGTTACCGAATACACATTCAGCTTTATCATATCAGCACATTATATACCTAATGCTCTTAGTTTGCCCGTTAAAAATTAAAATTACCTTTAGGACTTAAACCAGTTTTACACATACGTAAACATGACATATCGTTAAACATAGTCGCAAATTAATTCAAATATTTAGTTATAATTGTATGTTGACTCACGATATCTCAAGTAGGGATTTATACAAGTAGCTTTGTCTGCTATTCCAATAAATTACTATAAATAATTAGTATTCGTATGACGCTACATTGTAATTCTGCATGACAATAATTCTGTGGCTCTAGTGAAAAGGGGTACAAATAAAAAAAGCCAACTTTACAAGGAAACGCGACACTCAATATCTTTGCAAAGTTGGCTTTTTTTATTTGTACCCCTTTTCACTAGAGCCACAGAATTTGTTACTTATATGTATAATAAGAGGTTCCCAAACATTTTTGTCTTAAAATCTTTTCTGTTGTGAATGTTTACTTCATAGGTAAGAAAGTCTTATGTATGTATAGGTACTATTTATGTAATATGGATTATTCATTTACGGAACATAATCGATGCCTAACTTTCTCAAACGCGTATCTTATAAAGAGTGATTATTCAGGAGATGGCAAAACTTTATATTTAGGTACTAATTTGGATGCATTACTTTAAGAATGGGTAAAAGCTAGTGTGTAAAAATGAAGGAAATGTGATGTGAAATCAGTCTGCAAAATTTGTATACTTAATCCATTCTTTGAATTTCAGTAACTTTGTGCTTTAAGATAAGAGTTTGAGAAAGTAAGGCGACGATATTTTGGTTATTTTCGTAAACCCCCACTAACGTTTCATGCACCGTCTTTTTTCGCTGAGATGGTGGTTTGTCGCTAATTAACGCGATAGTGATTGTATTACAATTTTTTTTCTGCTGTAACACTTTGCTCAGTAGTGAAGCTTAAAAGTTTCCTCTGTGTGAATTTGCCGCCGGGAGTTAAAGTACTTCGAGATACTAAATTTTCCTACAATTTTTCCCTGTTCTTCAGCATTACATAGCATTATTCCAGGTCTCAGGAAGCTACTTGCAAGTGCATTTCGTATAAATAATTTTAATCTGCTTTAAAATGCAAATTACAGTCCACTATTTATAGTTAAGCTAGGTTTCTTCATTCGTTTCACCATTTCATTAGTTTCTCAATTACAATTTATGATAATAATGAATTCTACAGTATAGAGCGTTTAGATGACTCTAATCTTAGAAAAATATTTTCACGACCTCAGTGCCATAATGATTTACTTTACAACATAAACTTCAATGTACGCTAGTATATAGATTATCGTTGTTGTACAAGTTTTTCTATAGATATAATTTAGAACATATTTTTTTTCTATATGTCTGTGCTGTTTAAGATTTGATATGTTTGGTTCGTTAGTTTCTTTTTACTTTCGCTTTTTTATTCTTTCTTTCTGGGTACTTTCCTGTCGTGCCGTGTGTGCAACAAATGTTTTCTATTCTATAATAATAGACATCTTACAAATCACTATAGAAGAGCTGATTCTATTAAAACAAAGTAGTTCTTGCGAAAGGTATCTCCAAACTTCACATTTTCGACAACTTTTTTCAGTTACCCAATATGTAGAAAATTTCCTGGTAATTAGTGTGATAATTTTATCGATTTACCTACTGATCATACTTAGACCTAATACTATTATATATAGACTAAATGCAGATGTTTGATGACTATTATTAACAATCAAGTCCAATTTACATTGTTATCACTCTGTAAGCTGGTCCGTCTAATCGGATGACCTCTTGAAATATGTAGGCGTCTAGATATCATAACTATAGTCTTGGTTTACGCGTAGGTATAATTGCGTAAGTTAAAAGTCTACACAACCCCAAATGGCTTTGCTTGATTCCGCATATCAATGAAAGCGTAGCATCATCACTTTGGAAAAAATATATAGTAAAATTGAGGATATACACTGATTACTATACGGTGTAAAAACACGATTTCTGAAAATTTTCACAATAAAAAACTTACCTCGTTTTACAAGAAAACCGCTATATTCAATAGATACTTTACATATACCAATGATTCTTTTATATCAACTGAATAGAACTAAATAGAACATATTATATAGTATATAATATACATTTTTCAAATGGCTTTAATTTCGTTTGTAAAAAAATAAATTCTGAAATAAAGTCAGCGCCCCTGCCGCTGCCGCTCGACCCAAGCAAAATGAACCGTATTAATACGGGAAAAATTTGAATTCGAGCTGAGGTAGTATCGACCCTTAAGAAGAACATTAGTTGGTGTTTTTTTTTAACGCCCGATAAAGAGGGGAATAAATTATAAGTTTGAATCCTTTGTCTGTGTATCTGTCTTGTCTATATGGGGTATCGTAGGTCTCAAACGACCGGATTTATAGTTTTTTTTATTTGAAAGTTAATTTAATCGGGATAGTTCTTCAGCTCTTTCCCGATTAAAGTAGGGGTCATCATCAGAAGGTGAATACTTATTTTACTTCCTCTTGGTATCTTACTATGGAACACAGATAATATTAATAATATGGGAACTTTTATATGATGCTGCAACCAGGTTTTTAAAACCTGGTACACTGTTTATTTATTGTAATTTAAGTTCTTCACTATTCAGTCCATATTTTATTGGGGATATGGTCCTGACATTTGAGAGTATGGATGCAGTGCTAAAGAATGCTGGTATCGGCCTTATAAGGGTACGACACCTTTAATCCTATATTACTCAGTATTAACGAGCTTTCAGCTTACGTGTAAATCAGCGAATTATTTTACTATTCTTCTAATAGGCTGATAGAACAATGAGCTTCTTTCTTTCTTCATCATCTTCTTAAAATATCGTACTTAATATTAGAATAATTTTATATAAGATCGATGACGTTGTCAGCAAATAGTCACACAAGTTACATATATCTATGTATAATTCATATGCCCATAATTCATAGTCTTCCTTTGACGTAAAGCGTTTGCCTAAGAGCGGTTACACGGCGACTTTAGCAGCGACGCAATAGCGATGCAGTCGTTAATCGTCTACTTTTACACACGCGCGCGCGATTTTAAGCAGCGATGAAAGTGCGCGATTTTAAGCAGCGATGAAAGTGCGCGATTGCATCGATGCAATCACGCGTTTGTGTCAATGCAGTTGCGCGTTTGCATCGATGCAATCGATAACATCATACCCTCGTTGTAGTTTGTTACATACTATTTAGCCGATGATTAACGTCTCTTGATATCAAAAACTTAAATCAGAGAACAAATTTGCTAAATATTTATTTTAATGTTTATATTTTGGCTGAATAAAAGGAGTTTTTATTTCTCTTATTTTTTTTTAAACTTATTTGTTTTACAAGTATGATCAAAAGCTGAAACTTTGTGACACAATAGGCTATGATAGCACATTTTGTTACACTTAGTACATAATATATTTATTATTAGCGTGTTCGCTTTTAACACACACGCACTCAACACACTCCTAATACATATATAGATATGTCAGCCTGTCATTGAAGGAATGAAAGAATATATCTACTTAGTAAGTTTGTTTTACGTGGTTTTAAGGAATGCTCTGTTTAGCATTAATAAAAATTATACCTCAATATTAAAAAGTTATAACTATAGGTACTTACCCCACCATAATGAAACTAGCCCCACTAAAACCAGCACTTAGTAAGTAAATAGCACCAGGAAACACGCCAATAGTCCCAGCGTACAATGTGTTGTACAAAGCCGATGAGATCAACGGGCATATGCCTTCTAACGCACACATGAATGCGAATACCTTCGCTATATCTTCGACAGGGAGTATTTTTGTTAGAAAAGATCTTATTAAAGGTGACGTTAATCCTTTAAAGAGTGAAATGCTGGCACCTGAAAGATAATTTCATAATTAGTGTGAACATACGTGGGTATAGAACGTAAGCGTGATGCCATTCGGGCGTTGCGTTCTATATCAAATTTCAACATACTAAGTTGCTTGCGGTGGCGCGCCGTTTCAACGCACCCTGTGGCATGCCGTTCTGATTTATGTGTAGTACAACGGAGCTTTACAACGCAACACCGACGCAACAATATCATGTGGCATTGCTCTAATAATGAGGCATGAAAGGAAACGAATCCTAAAGTAAAAAGATAGAGCAGATAAAGATAAAGCTAAAGCATAAAGATAAAGCAGGGAAAGGGAGATAGAAAAAGGCGTGAGGCACGAGCAAAATATTGATAAAATCGAAATAAATGGCGAATTAGTGTAATAAAACAGTATATTTTACTGAAATGCAACAATGAAAAAAATATTTTTTTGTATTTATACGGTTTCGTGTGGTCGCATCTTTGGACAAACCTTCAGGGCGCGTTTATTCCACACGAATTTTATCGCGCTCACGCTGCGCATCCGCCGCGCAGCGACCGCGTGCACGTGTTTGGAGACCGAACCCTGACCGAACTGTCATAGCAAAATACGCTCTATTTATTTAGCATTAATGTTTTAACTTAAATGAGAGGCTGGCTGGTCTACGCGGCGGCCCCGCGGAGTACGCGCGGTTGTTGCCTAGTCAATAGAATTCAGATTCACCATTAATGTACGTGAAAGCGTGGTGTGATGGAAACCTCCTTCCGCTCGCTCTAAATCGATTGATTAACCGAATACGCGTCAACACGCGTATTCCATTCAGTTAATCGATTCTAAATAGAATAATTTTTGCTCAAGTATTTGTTGATTACAAGTAGTCGTAATATTAATATAGTAGAAAAATACCAAAACAGGATAGTTAAATCCTTTATTTTACTTGTTTTTTAAAAATGTTAATTACTTAAAAAAATTAAGACTTTAATTTTTAATCGACTTTAAATATTAAAATTATTGTCCTTCCAATAAAATGAGTTTATTATATAACATTTTTTTGTAATTGACGATCTCTTATCATTAAATAATGAAAACTTGCGACCGCCTTATTTAATTTTACTAGATGGTTTTCTGTTGGTAACTGATCAAATTGATAAATAGCAAGACAAATGAAAATGTTACTGCTGACAAAACATGGTAAAATCTTATTAATCAGCCCCCGTAGCATGGCTGCGCATGGTAGTCGCGATGCCATGCTACGAGGGCAGAAGAGGTTTACTTAATGACAAGCTCGTGTGAAATGATTGTGACTTGTTTATTATTTCCCGGATTCCTAACTCTGCTACTCTGCATATTTAGATAGCATCGTAGGTGGGATAAACTAGACCACCTTCGTCCTCGAAAGCAACGAACTCATACGTATGATCAACTCCAGGTTTTTGTAAAGACAGCGCACTGTTAATTCTTTGCATTATATTTCTTTTTGTATTACTCGTGCTACATATCCGGCGATGTAATAATTAAATAATAGTAATAATTAATAAGTAATTATTTGCTCACTATATTCGGACATTCGAGGCATCGTGCTGCAAAAACTATCGACATTACAGATACTACTGATAATAGGTACTACAAAACTGAAAAAAAAAACCGAAACGTTACACGTTAAACGTCATAACAAAAGAGATATAGAATATTTTTGTAATATTGGTAAGGTCATAATAATTTTCGTCCCTTTGTTTTCAAAATCGATCAGAATCAAGAACAGTGTTGCCTAACATATCCATCACTAAGGGTCGTATTCTAGAACTCTACTCAATGCTCAAGTCACGATTGCACTGGCAAAACAAGCACTGGAAATACGACCCTAATGGCAGGGACTTGAGTATGATTTCGAGTGCTTTAAACCATACTCAAGTCCTGATTTGAGCATTGAGTAGAGTTCTGGAATATGACCCTAAGGGTCGTTTCCAGAACTCTACTCAATGCTCAAGTCAGGACTATTGATTGTTATTAAAAGACATTTAAATTTTTAACACCCTTAAGGCTCAATTTATATTGCGGCGGAACTGAATGAAAGCCAATTTTTCAAGAACTGGAAATACGACCCTAATGGAAGGGACTTGTGTATGATTTCGAGTGCTTTAAACCATACTCAAATCCTAACTTGAGCATTGAGTAGAGTTCTAGAATACGACCCTAAATGTTAAATTTGACCAAAGAAATGTACAAACGTCCGTACCACGAAACTAAATGCATTATACTAAAGTGCGTTCGTGCGATATTCATGGCGTATATCCATGATCCTTTGTTAAGGTTCACAAATATATCGCACCAAGTAAAAGCCGCAATGTATTACAAATAATGAGGCATACACTCGTTTGAATATTTGTTTTATAATAAATTATGCATTACAAAATCACTTGCCAGTGGAAGGAAACGTCCCTGTTTACCCGTTTACCCACAGTTCTGGTGCTTTTGCAGTTTATATTGGCACAATTATGCATTTTTCGCGTTTTCGACTGGTGTTTATCTACGATAACAGTCGAGCGCGTTCTGAAGTGTAGCAACGGCAACTAAGTGAATTTCACTTACTTTGGGCACGCAAAGTACGTACATTTGCGGCGTCTATCTAGATATATCGCACTGCTATTACAATAGTGTTATAAGTCAAAATATGTGAAATTCAAGATTATACCATTATTTAACGTGAAATTTGATTCTCTACACGTCAATAAAACTGTTTTTAGAATATTGTAAGAAACGACTAAAAGATGTCTTACTTATTAGACTTAACTCAAAATGAGACACGCTTTATGTGAGCTAGTTCTGGCCAAAATAGTCCTTATTCAAAAATATAAAAGTATTTTTCTCTTTTATTTTGAAATATATTTGGCAAGTAGGAAATTGTTCGTAATAAACTATAACCTATACATAGATTTTAATTAACTTTAACGGGAAAGGATTAATTCGTTTTTCATCGATTCTAAGAGTTGAGTTAATACTTTATTGTATTAAGAGTGCGATATGTCTGTGTTCACAATACACCAAACAGAGACAGTCTATATTTCTTACAGTGAGTGTATATTGTTGATAAGCAATAATGATTCATAAATTCATAATTCACCTCATTCACCGATAAAGGAGGATTTGATCTTTGCTGTGATACTATAACATATAATTCTTAAGTCTCGGCGTTAACTACACTTTGGAAATGAAACTATTGCATCGGCTCGAAATCGCGTAAGTATATTTATTTTTTCAAACAAACTAGGGTTTTGTTAAGGCCCATTTAGATGGAGAGAGTTTCTCGCACGCTTCATGACGAAAACTCGTACGCGATTATCGTAAGCAATAATCGCCATAAGATTATCATATCGTAAAGTTTACATTCAGGCAAGAACTAAATTCTCGCCTACGATTATGTCATACGAGATTCGCAAGCAACTTAATCGCCTCCTCGACTGTTTACACAGAGAAATATGTAGTAAGGAGATTCTTGCTTACGAGTTTTCGACTTGTCTAAACACAATCTCGTATGACATTTTTTCAAGTTCATACGATTATCGTACAAATCGGTTCGAACCGTTTCGAGTGCGAGAATTGCCATTCGAGTTCAGTGATTACTGCGGTATTGACTATGGATATATCAAAATGACGCAAATATCATTCAAGTTTGGAACTGCTGATAATATTAAGTTCATTGCACTGTATAGAAATATAATATTTTTAACCATTTTAAAAAAAATTTTAAAACTACTGACACAAACAAAAAATGACAATTATGAAAAATTTATAGGGCGAGTGAGTGCGTGAGTGAGTGAGTGAGTGAGTGAGTGGGGAGTGTTTATTGAAAAGTGCATTTTGAAAAGTCATGTCCGCCATCTTGGATTTAGAAATAAATGCTATATTCGTAATGAGCACCCCCAAATACCTCAAAAACGATACCCAACTTGCCATTATTTGAGAAGTCGTGCCCGCCATCCTGGATTTAGAAAGGAGTACCATATTCGTTACGAGAGCACCCCAAATACTATATTTCCCACGCTATATTCGACCACAGAGGCACTCACTTACTCCCCACTCATTCCCCACTCACTTCCATTCATTCCCCACTCATTCCCCATTATTTGAAAATTTTTTTTCGCTCTCGTTCCATTAATTCTTGTCTTAGAAAAGCAGTGATAATCAAAACACCCTCGCGCACTGCACGCATGGTAGAAACGGCTGGCACAAAAACTCGAAATACGATTTTTGCGTTCAAGTTCTGTTTACACGGAGACGTTCAACATGCAAAGGCGAGGCGAGACGAGAAACTCACTCCATCTAAATGGGTCTTTAGACACGTATACTATTGGGTATTCCGAAAAATTTCAAATAGTGGAAATTTTTCCGGAAAAAATCCTGAAAAATTGGAAAATTTTGAAAATTTGGAAGGCTCATATTGTATTCTACGTTGAGAAATATCTTTTGAAGTGTTATTTAGCGTGAATTATAATTTAAAACGAATTATAATATTAAAGGGTGAATTAAAATTTAAAAATAAACTTGTATAGCTTAAAACCCACATACAGAAAAACGAGATTTAAAATGATTTAACGACAGCGAAAAAAGCCAACAACCACACCACCACCACTTGTTGTTGGCTCCATCGTTTTCATTCAGTAACTTCAACTTTTGACAGGTGTCAACGTCAAATATGGAAATTATAGGAAAAATATCCGGTAAAAATATAGAATATGATTTTTTTTTTAAATGAAAATTTTTCCACGACCCAACACTAGTTACGTACAATCAATCATGAACATGGGACCTGTAAAAATTCTGTAACGTTACTTTGTTTGAAAATACAAACACAATCCAAAAAATGGCTTAATTTCCAATTTATAGCATATTTTACAATACATTATTCACAATACAGTTCTTTAAAACATGCTACCGATGCTTTTTTTTACAAAAGCTTTGCAGAGCTCAGTTTTTTCAGGAATAGAACGACATTCCTATAAAATATTGGAAATAAAAGCTCCAGTAGTATCTTAAAAAGGAGTGTTAGCAGAACTAGCTGAACACGGCTCATTAGATATTTGTTGTCGTACATACAACAGCATATCAAACTAGTACATATTGACCTTGAGCGTTTCGAATATTAATCATAGACAATCGCAAGAAAAACACAAAAAGCGTTATCAGTTATCTCTGGGTGGCAGCATAACTTTAATGCTGTACTGCCTCATATGTATATGAGTGCGTGCGTGCGTGCGTGTGCGTATGTGCGTGTATAATTTTAAATTTGTCACTTACCTAAATACATATGCCAGCCGAGAGTTGCAAAAGCTTTCGTCAAATACTCAGCAATAAATGACAAAAATGCGATTAAAACGAATGCTAAATCGCTAATTCCAAACAATCTCTGTATCAACGCTACTCCAACCAAACTCCCGAAGAATGAGATGGACGTATTTGCTGCTGAATATACAGTATATTGTTTCAAAGCCCAGTGTATTTTCGTTCTTGCGTACATATACTCTAAGCCAATTATTCCATAAAGTATAAAAACAGGTAAGACATTGGCAAAACATAATAATAGTATTTGGGCTCTTCCATTATTTGGTCGTCGTTTGAAACATTCTCTGAACATTTCTTTTACTAGCAAGAAATCTAGGACTGTTGTTATTCCACTCTGAAAAAATTTATTCAGATAATTACAATGCGAATATTTGATTAAATATTAATGTTAAATTTTGCTGTTCTCGTTTTTGCACGGTAACGATATTATTACCTTGACGATTCAACTGGTAATTAATATATATTGGATTGTGTCGGCTTGAAGGTTTTAGCGTTAAATGGAAATGTGTAGCAAATTCCTAACAATGTCACACGTTTTACTTACTTACCACTTACCAGGTAAATCGTGATGGTAAAAATACCGTGACGAACTTTATACCCGTGATAAGTATAAAAGTTGCCGTCGCGTGATACATCAAACGGCAAAAAAGAATATTGTTCGGACACCTTGCCGTCTGAGAATTCACAAAAATATTGAAGGAACTATTAGATAGCAATTAACCGGCAAGAATCATTGTAATGTCGACCAGCAAGAATTACGGGGCGGCTATGGGTAGATATAAAAAAGCTTGAAATCTAGTATCAAATCGTGCTGTTGCTTCAAGGAAAAATCCTAATTTGAGATAGGATAATGAGGTATTTTTTCGGAATGTTTCTCGTAACATTTCGAAAAAAAACCGGTACGCTATATATGATTATGGGGTGTGTATTTAACATTCGTCGTAATACATAACGAACAGTTACTATAATTGTAAATATAATTTTTATTTACGTCAATTACATGTTTGCACAAAATCTACACATAACACCACAGCTGCACGTATTTTTAGTCATTATCATCAACTCATTTATACGTTCCACTGCTGGGAACGGGTCACCTTTTAGGCGAGTGTTTAGGCCAATAATTCGCCACGCTGCTGGCCCAATGCGGGTTGAGAACTTCACACCGAGGACTATGAACCTTCCTCAACGTGCATATTTCATCACGATGTTTTCCTTCGCCGAAAAGGTCACGGTAAATTTCAAATTAAATTTCGCATATAAATTCCGAGAAACTCAGTGGAGCGAGCCCGGATTCGAACCCATTAGGCTTCAATAGCTTTTTACACAGTCCGCATAAAAAATTTCCAACTGTAAACAGGTTCGATTGTTTGTGTAGCTTTCGCTCGAGACGCACCTATACCAAATAAAAGCATAAGTTTCGTACCAAAATAGCAAGGTCAACTGAGAAAGAGATCGCAACTTGTATTTGAAATTTATTTGGGGAAATTTATGTCAGTGTGGTGTTGAAAAAAAATTAAGGGAATCATTTGGACAGACAGAAAAAGTAAGATAAAAATACTTAGTACAGGAAAAGAGAAGCTTATTGAAGATAACAAGAGCACTATAGAAGGGAAGATCGAAGGAAAGAAAGCCAGAAGAAAATAGAGAGGAAGTTATTTAGAGCTGATAAGGAAAAATGTTAATGTCATATCAGGAAAACAAATGTATGGTGCTGAACAGAGATCGTTGGCGGTTATTCCACTGACAAGTGCCTAGCTCTTAAATAAGAATAAGAGTCAAGGTAGGTTTTACATCTAGCTACTTGCTATTTGCGTCAACAGCTTCAATTCATGACTTTCAAGTACGTAGCCGTAAAAAATAATAAGCGTAGGCATGATACTTACGTCTAAAGCTCCAGTCAAAGACTCTCGCAGGTGTAAAACAGCAAATGCATAAGCTATTGCCGCTAGCGAGGCAGATATTAAGATCACATATACATTGCCGACAGCTCGTATGAGGTAAAAAGTTATAATAGAGCCTACCATTATACCCACAGCAATCGAGGCTTCTAATATAGTCATTCTGTAATAATGTTAAAACAATTAATGAAGCAGTCCATATATGTCTTTTGCACAATATTTATATTGTGCACTACACAATTTTTTGCTGAGGAACTACTATTGGCCACAAAAGTCAAAATTTTTACTACCGCAACGTAACCATTTTGGGATTCAAAAATTACTCCAGTAAATTAACAAAAATTTTCGACAGTTAACCAGTAATTTTGGTAACATATTTTCTTACCTCAGAGATTTGTTCCTAGAAGTAGTGATGTCATTTAAGTAACAGAAAATACCGGTGAATAACACTATGTAACCACCAGAGAGCGAGAAAGGCACGGATGTCAAAATAAACCACCATGGTCCAATATTGTTCAATAAGCTGAAGACAACAATCAACATTCTTGATAACGCGATGCCTAAAAATTTCAATTTATTAATATGTTTTACATCCGACATCCACACGCAAAATAGGCGATCGAGTTGCGGATACCAGCCCGCTGCACCAACTACATCCGACATTATTTAGGTAGGTACTAAAACATATTCTACAAGAAGACTAGAGATATAGATATAATAAATATAGGTGCAAGTTACCTCACTTTAAAACGAACTTCCCATCTTCTCCCCTTGTATGTTTTGTACATAGATGTATGTGTTCATTAAGCGCATCACACTCATACTAATTGTATTATTCTATACTTGTCTTTTATTGCTTGACACTGACTGACTGCATATATACCATTAGTGCCTACGTTACATTTGGGGTGGTTGGGATCTACCTCCTAGCGGTCCACTCTGGGGAACGATACTACCAGTTTCAATAGCTGGTAGTGACGGCTGAATGAACTCACTTTCCGGTAGTAGTTTCCGCAAGGGACCGACTGGCTGGCTTCCAAGCAGTTTGCTGCGTTCCGTCAGCTTGCGGTAGTACCAGTGGCTTTGGGGAATTTGAGGGTGTCTGTTACGTCGCTTAGTATTAGTTTAGGACTCTGAGCTAGTTTTACCGGGTAACTCATTCTGAAGGGTAGCGGGATCCGTGTCACGGTCTTGCCGTTGGTCGATCGCAGGCAGTGGATTGCCCAAGTAGTGAGCCAGTCACTTGCCAAGGCTGCCCTGCCAACTCGCGAAAAATCCCGAAATGCTCCACTGTCTCCGAGCACATACAATCCGAGTGTCTTTAATGTGCGACTGAATGGGCATTTCCTGGGAAAGCTCGTCCATCGTAGATCCTATCTTTGGTCCAGGCCTAGGTAATGGTCAAGGGCAAGTCCATTTACTTTAATAAAACGGAACTTGCTCAATTAAAATGGAATTAATGGTACTCCGGGAACCCAGTGGCTAAATTAATATATAATTAATTGTGCAAAATAGCCGCGTTTGCGTTGATTTTTTTTTCATGTAGTTCATTTTCAAACGCTCCTCCCGCATAAAATAAAGAACATAAGGGCAACTACACAGTCACAAATACCGGCACCAAAAATATACTCAATACGTGTCACGGCTCTCTACCAGGCATGCCCACGGGTTCTACGAACATCAACAATTAACTGCATGAATAAAATGTTCAATGCAAACAGCTATTTTTTTCTAGTTATTTAACCTTCTTTGAGTTCGATTTCCATTTTTTATTAAAATGGATTTCCGCAAAGTAACGCCTGAATCTATTATTTATTACTTGGTTAATGTATGTAGGTCGCGGCATTTAGTTTTCCGACGTCGTTTTACACACTTATAGTTCATTTATCCAAACAATGTCTTTTTCGCTCTTATTGCAAGGATATAGGCACCTTTTTGGCCACCTCAATAGGGCGAGATAGCAGTATATCGCACAAGTCGCGCCCTGTGTCGTGCTATCCAGTAGCCCAACAGGCCCATTCTGCCTCGTTAACTATGGTGAAACCCTTGACGTATTTTGGTCCTTTAAGATGAGGTTGATACAGAAAATACTTAGTATTTCATGATACTATGTAGATAGTACCTATCTTTGGCACCACTCACTACTATGTAGATAGAACCTATCTTACTATCCTTGCCAATTTATCTAATTACCTAAACATATACAATCACCAGTACCCGAAAGACTTTAATAGAAATGTTAATTCTATTATTTACTTCATTAATAAGCAAATACTTAGACATACTTCACATTATCTCATATCAAGCTTTATTTAAAATTATAAAACTGTCACGCTGCCATGGATAATGCACGACTGTAGAATTTACTGTTATAAAACCCACTATCACATAAATCGAAAGTAATGCAATAGAATACATACAGTACAGGTACTAACTACTTCTACACTTCAGTAATCCGAAACCAAACGAAATATATAATAAGTATATATATAGAAAAATATAAATAAGTATTGTTAGAACAACATACACTGTTGTACGTCCCGAAATTTGGTTATGTTTTATATTTACATAATCATACATTATCTATTTACTAATGAAAAATCAACAATTTCCAAACAATTAACAAAAAACTTACAATTGAGTATGTCAACATTTAGATTACGATTGCTTAAAATACTGTCCAAAAACTCGTAAAAACTCTTGCTAGCTCTATAAAGAAAACCATTTTGTCTATAATATGTCCGCGCTAATTTGTTAGTACTAGTGTAATTTATTCTAAAAATGATTTATTTCATTTAATCCGAAAAGGATGGATTATTGGAACTCCACTGTGGCAATAATACAGTACATCATGGATGCAGTGAAATTCAGTGCATAGATATAGATAATAAGTCACATTATGCTTTATAATCCAGTTATCGGAATTGAGGGAGTTAATTTACCTAAAGTACAAAGGTTTTCTTAGTATGGACCTGCCCATGCATTTCGTCATCAATGCGTATCAATAATATATGCGTTATTATTATTAAACTTTCTTTTTTTTCTGTTTATTTTCTAAACACTCCAAGACATAGGTTGTCTCGTGTTTATTTTTTAAATGGCTAAAGTATTTAAATCCGTAGGTAAACACCTACATAAACACGACTACATTATTACTTTTTGAGATGACTTAATATATTAATAAAATATAATATTATAGCAAATACTTAAGAGGAAATAATAAATTTGTCGCCAATGTAGGTACTCAAATTTCTATAAATAACGTGTAGTATATTAAAATATTTGTTTTTATGATATTAAGTGACGGGACGAACAAGTCGTGCGCCTGATGACAAGCGACACGCCTGTCCATAACAGTTGCAGTGCCACTCAGAGCTTTACATTTCAAAGATCTGAGAAGTATTGCCATTGCGCCCGTCACCTTTAGACATAAGTTGAAAAGTCTCATGTGCCTGTAATTTCACTATCACATTACCCTTCAAAACCGAAACGCAGTAATGCTTACACTACTGCTTGACAACCGAAATAGGCAAGATGGCAGTACGTCTCAGGACGAACCCTTTGACAAGGAGCTCTACTCCAACAAAAAAATATAATCAGTTCTGAGAAGTTCCAGGATTCGTAGAAGGGAATATCCACATTATTCTTTGTTTGGCTAAATTAACTCCCTCAATTCAAATCACAGTTTATAATTTACAAAGTATATAATTTACATAAAACTATTACTGATTATGCAATTGTCAATGTTGTTATCTTTACTATCTTGTGGTTGTGCATAAGAGATCAGTTTCTTTCTTTACAAATCAATTACATGAAATATGGTTGATCTATTCCAAGTCTGTTTAAAATAGTTGCATAATTAAATTATGATTTGTCCTGAATTGGTTTTAAAAGAACACTGCAATTTTGAATCCTCTTAGAAACGTCTAAGGGATTATTTAATTTAAATCAAGACTCAGTAATGAGCCATAACACAGAGGCGTTAGTAATGTTTATGTTGTCTGCAGTAGAAGAAACTATTTTTTTATATTGTTACATGCTAATTATTATTCTTAGACCATATTATTCGAAACAATTAACAATAACCATGGTAATAAGCATTCCAAATAAAGAAATACTTATTTATCAGGCTGAGTTAGTACTTAGTTTTTTATTTAGAATTTAATGTTGGTTGACAAAAAAAAGTGTTGAAAAAAACGTGACATGTCCCAAAAGGAGCCTTGAAATTAGATGCAGCGCGTCAGTAGCTTTTAGTTCATTAATTGTGACTGCAAAAGTGGCACGACAGTGGCGCTACAACTCCGCTTCTAAATATTCTACGAAGATCAGTACTGGCGCCACTGCAACGCTTCTATGAGCGTCTAATTTGAATGCACCCAAAGGCTTCAGTCACTAAGTGTGCCCTGAGCATAGAAAAACTTACCCAATAATGGCCAAACTATCAAAGGTTTTCTTCCATAAGTATCAGACCAAACTCCCAAAAAGAAAGACAATACAGCTGGTACCAATGATTCTAAGATGTCTCTTACAACATTTATAAATGTTGTGTAGATTTGTACTTCTTCTTCAATATGTTTAGTGACATTAGTCCTGTCAGGAGATAAAAATACCTTGCATTCTGAGTCTGAATAGTTCTTAACATGAAAACAGGTTCTGTACATCAATATATTTGTTATTGGAGTACCTAAAAAAAATTTGACAACTTAACATAGAACTCTCTAATTTAATCCTTACATGTCTATGATGATAATGTCTAACTAGCATAGTCTTATAAAAGCAAAGAGCATAAGTGGTACACAGAGTCAAAGTCAAAGAATCATTTATTGTATAAATAAATTGATACTTGAAAACGTCATATTTAAGAGCTCTCATGCCAAAAAAGTTTTTGACATTGGGTACACCCAAATTTCTGAAACAAGTATATGCCAGAAGTTCGCGTGACATGCGACAGGAGATGTTGAATTTGCGCATTAAAAGTACCAAATTCGTTTTAGCGGAATAACTCTAAAACTTCCCAGTGAAGAAAGAGCAAGAAACTCTAGGGATTGCTCTTTTCAAATAAACTTAAATGCTACGGAATACACTTTGAATCAAATTTGTGTGGATTCTGGAGCCATGTCGTCTTTCTATACATCTTTATCTAACACATAGTCTGCAATTTTGTAATGTGACTTTTTATTCAAAATATTTTTAATGTAGTTTTTAAACTTAGGAAATGATAATCTTAATATATGCTCCGGAATCTTATTGTGAAAAACACACACTTCTTCTACGGGCATATAAAATATTTAAGTAAATGTATTGTGATGCCACAGTCATGATACCAGTCTCCTTAAACTTTTCTCTGACAGAAACCCAAGAGCCTAGACAGTATAACAATAAGTATTGCTAGTTGAGCAGGTTTGCTTCTATAATTTGAAGTGATAGCTCAGGTGGGTCCTACTCCCGACATCAAAGACCATATTCCTATGAACAAACAGGGCATCAAATAAGTAACATAGTCTTAATTGTAGAGCTGATAAATGACCTTAATCCTTTAATGTATCCTCACTTTGTTTTTAGGCATATATGTATATGTAAATAATTTGAATTGATAGAACTAAGATGAAGTTAAAAATAGTTGTTATACATATATTGGAAGTGACTCTTTTCTAGATCTAAAGCTCTAATTTTTTCAAATAAACCAACATTTTGAGCTCTTTACAGATCCCACGGTCACAGCTGACTGTATTGCTTTATTCAGTAAAACAGTATCCTGATCTTCACAAACTTCACAAGCACAAAGCTGACAATCTATTAGTATGCAGTAAAAACAAATTATCATGGAAGTTATACTAACACGTAGGTAAATCACACTTCAAATACATTTACTACACAGTAAATAATAGGTATCAACTAATAATAGGTATTAGCACATAGTTATATACCTACAATGTTATATAGTAAGACAACACATATTAATAGTAGATGACATAACAAATACGAAATACTCTTTAAACTACTAACCTATAAAAGCCAATCCCATCATAGTTAAAAATATTGGGATCTCCACAGTGATCCCGAAAGATTTTCCTGGTAATTCGCTTATAGTAGTTGTTCTAATTACAGAAGAGTTACTTCCTACGAGCCTTTCTTCGCCCTCTTCATTGTTTACAGCCATTTTATCTTAATACCTACTCTACAATAATTAAGAATAAAAATGTTCTCTTCAATATCTGAAGGTTGGTCCCATCAAATCGACGTTGATTCTGCCTTCAGGTTAATAAATACAACTGGAATTCGTGCAGGTTGCAATTATGCAAATTCAACATCAATTGGCACACAAATGCGCAGATTGTAACACTTCGTGATAAAAAACACACTGCAATCAAACTGCTTAAAACAAACTTCATAATAAGACTAAAGCCGCAAATTAGATACTAAGGTGTAATAAATGGGGTAAACCACAGATTACTAGGGTAAACAAGATTTGATAAGATTGAAGTCTTTACTTCAGACCACAAACTATGAGATACGTCAAACGTCAGCCGACAGCCGTCAAACGTCAGTGTTGCCAGGTTAAATCTAAAAAAAACGGAAGATATTGCACTGATAAAACAGTAGATTGAGGAAAATAAACAGTAGATACTGAACTTACGTAGTTTGAAACACTTTTAATCGATTTTCTTCAAACATTGTCTTCTTACGATGTTGGTATCTGACAACGAAAATTGTATTTTAACCGATTTCAAAAAAGGTTTGTATGTATTTTACGCGATAACTCTTTTTTTTTTTATTTGGCTGTATGGCATTTGTGAACCGATTTGGATGATTCTTTTTTGCTGGAAAGAGGGTACCTCAGTAGTCGTCAACAGCCTATCGTAGTCCACTGCTGAATATAGGTCTCTTTCAATGCGCGCCATTTCGCCCGGTCCTGAGCTCGTTGCATCCATCTACCAGCAGCCCTTCCCTTTAATACCATAGATGTTACTTCCTCGCATTTTCTAGACCTGTTACTGACAAATATACGGCCGATATACCAAAAAAAAAAATTAAAGAACGATTTTCTACGATTTGACCACATTGTAAAGTTTTGCGAAAACTCCGACAAATGTTCAATATGTTCAGAGAGTCACAAAATCTAAAAAGCTGTCAATAGTTGTGAAAACTGAAAAATCTGAAAATTCCTAAAAAACAACTCTACCGGAAAATCAATAGACCTGGCAACACTACTGGCTGGGAATGGCATTGACAATCAAATCGACTACAGCCTTTTAATAGTTTTAATGGGCTACAGCACAAACTAATAATCAAGATGGGCTACAGCCAGTACTAATAAATCTAATTAATTAATTAATAATTTTGGCTTGAATACAAGTCTTTTGAGCCATGTCTTCGTTTAATTATGTTTCTGTAAATATGGCCGCCACAAAGAGGATAGGCAATTTGAGGCGGCGTGCTTGGATTGACTCGGGATTCCTTACGGGCTGATACGGCTAAATTTAGTTCGAGATGCGTATAATTTCACGTTTTAATCTTCGATTAAGGCACAATAGCACTATCCTATTCCACTTTAAACTAGATTTCACAAAATAATTGAAAGTCAAAATAAAAACGACACTTTTCCCTCCAAAAGGCCCAGAGCGAATCTCAGTAATAATCTATGAGCCAGAGATGGCAGTGGGTTAAAACCCAATCAACCAGACCGGATTTTACACGGGTTTTAAACTATTTCTGCACAAAATCGTGTGTGGGAACATCATACGATCAAAATAATACGGAATTATTGTATAATTCCATACATATTAGAAATTTCAATGTAAAAATCTGTTTGAGAAAAAGAGCAACTCCTCTGTACGTATAAAACCGGTTTTTGAAAGACGATTAGGACGGCACTAAAAACGTCACAAAAAATGTCAAAAAAATGTTTGGCTTGTCTATGAATTTAATTTACACAAGAAAAGAGGTTGTAGGTGAGACGTGAGCGTTTTGAAAAATTCAACGTTTTTCACTCCTGTTCCAACATTTACTCGTGCAAAATTCCCGAAATCGTGGCTCAGAACGTTGATATCTAAAGGTAGAGAACAAAGAATTTTATTGTTTTAAAAGTTATCAGAAGTGCATACGTACTTTTCGAAAGCTTCGGATGAGTCGTCCTGTCAATCGTATCATAACCACATCCGCTGTGTGAACGTTTACTGTTATTTTTTATAACTTACCTCTGTGTTAGAGTTCGCTACCATGTGTTTGTTTCATTCCAATTTCATAGTATTTCATGATAATTGTCGCAGAAGTAAATCGTTGTGGTTAATGCCACGACCTATTTTTAGAACGGCTTTCTTTTTTACGTGCCGCGCAGTGGTCGGTTGTTAACCGGTATCTTAACATTCCTTTGCATTTTCGTGCACTATACAGTGATGGTGTGTTAATTTTTAGGGGGAGTAACCTATAATCGGAGATGGCAGTGAACGTGTATTCTACCAATGTTACGACGGACAACCTGTCGCGCCACGATATGCTGGCGTGGGTGAATGACTGCTTGCAGTCCAACTTTAGTAAAATCGAAGAGTTGTGTACCGGCGCCGCGTACTGCCAGTTCATGGATATGTTATTTCCTGGCAGTGTACCTATGAAACGCATCAAATTCAAAACAAATTTAGAGCATGAGTACATACAGAACTTCAAAATACTACAGGCTGCCTTCAAAAAAATGAGTGTTGATAAGGTGAATTTTCCATTTATTTGAGCTCTTAGTAATTTAATAGGGCCATTGCTAGTAGCAATGAAATACACAGCTCTATTTGGAGTGGGTGGGTTCATAGCAAACAATTCAAATGACATGTTTATTACTTCATGGCCCACTGGACTTCCTTCACACTCTTGAAGGATTTGCTCTCATTGTGTGACAAGGCCAAGTGCCTATCAATTGATTCATTATTTATATGTACTGCCTATGTTATTGACATATGACATTAGATGTTTATCATACAGCAAATGTTTGAAAAGAACAATACATTATTTTAGAATAATGAAATAGTCATCAACTTTTGTCATCATCCTTAGAATTTATCACACAAACTGACTGATTACTTACTAGGTCATCGTCATTATGTCATTCAACTATGTTTTTTTTATGTATATTACGCTATAAATCTGTATTTGTGATCTGACCTTTTTTTACCAGAAAGAGGGTTTTGATGATTCTTTTTTGTTCGAAAGAGTAGTGGTCCTCAGTAATGGTCCCATTTAAATTTGAAGAAAATATTCCACCACTAAGAGTGGCAAACTAGGGAATGCTTCCAATTTTGCACACTTTCCTGTAACCAATTTCAACAAATCTTGGCAAATAGATGAATTCCATGAATTTTTGAGGTAGATTTTTTTAGTACCCTGTACTAATTATACAAATTTTGTTGTTTAACACTTTTCTACTTCACTATAATTCATGGATATATTGAGCTAAAATTGTAATAACATTTGTAACATACAAACATGTGTTTGTTTAAAAAATTATTTGACCAATTAAAAAAATTCTTTTGTGTTTTCTGAGTTCACCATGCAACATGCTCCTCACAAAATTTTGGTATGTTTCCTGGAATTATTACTAACAAATGTCATGTTGTAGGTAATACCAGTGGACAGGCTGATCAAGGGGAGATTTCAAGACAACTTTGAGTTTTTACAGTGGTTTAAAAAGTTTTTTGATGCAAATTATGACGGTCGAGAGTATGACGCGTACGAGGCCCGCGGCGGCATCACGCTGGGTTCAGGAGCATGCGACCCGGGCGTGCCGCTGTGCGCTGTGCCGCCGCCGCCGCCGGCCGCGCGCCCGCGCCGCCCAGCTCCCGTGGCGCATCACCCCACTAGCGGCAGTACGCATCACATCACTCACATGCCGCACTCGATTCTCATACACATCTAATTCGACACTACCAACACGTAACCATGACTCCTCAAGTGTGATGCAAACGGCTAGGTTGCCTTTGTCCGCACTGTAGATGTATCATTTCGTTTTTTACCCTTCCACTTTTTTCTTTTGTAGATAGTACCCATTGACAGGCTGGTGAAGGGTCGTTTTCAAGATAACTTTGAGTTTTTGCAATGGTTCAAGAAGTTTTATGACGCTAACTATGGAGACTCGGCGACTAATTATGACGCACTGTCGGCGCGCGAGGGGCTGCCCATGGGGCATGGCAGCTCGACGGGGGCCGCGGCGGCGCCGCGCGCTGCCGCCGCCACCAAGAAACCTGCGGCCCCCGTCGCCAAAGTACCGGCCAGACCCCAAACCAGTACTATTTCTTTTCTTTGTTATCATTGTTACATGTTGCTTGATTTTCTATTGTTTTACTCCCATGAAAATCAGCTCTAAGATAAATTCCTGTAACATTGTGAAATATACAAGTATTTGGAACCATTGCACTATTATAGTGGATATAAAATAATTAGCCCATATAAATATATCCCAAGTGTTAATATTGAAAGCCAATTGTATTAATATTGTATGAATATCATATTATGCACTTATCATTTGCACAAGTGATGGGAGTCTGGTGTGTGGTATTTATTCATGCTACCAATGAATTTTTAGTTCTTTTTATAACATTCATGTATTCTATCTGTTATCATTTTTAGTTGCATTTATGTACAGACATGTATTCATTAATTTCCCTAAAATAATGTCATTAACAAGACTAACCTGATTATGTTACCTGCATTCTGTTGCAATATACCTACTTATATAATTATAAGTATTGTAAATTATCTGTAAAAATTTTGATACTAAGTCACTAACAAATATGCATTTTAGAAGTTGTATTGCTTAATAGTTAACTAATTACATTGTTTTGGCAGTTGGCAAGGCTAATACCACAGTGAGAACTCCACCCGTCAACCTACAAAGATTAAGTCAAAGTGCAAAAGGCGACTCTAAACTTCTTGACGAGCTTAATCATCAAGTGAGTGGCAAATTTTATGATTACGATGATCATTATGTGTAATAAAATAACACATTATTTTTTTCTTCAATATTTCAGAGCATTGACATGCTCTTGATCATAGCATAACTAGCAGGTGGTTGTTGACAACTTGTACTGCCACTGAGAACTGAGATATTGTAGTGTGAAAAGTGTAGTTTGAAAGAGCTATCATGTTTTATGTTTTGAGATAAAGTCACCTGAGTTTTTTCCATGACACGTTTGAGGATAGTAACAATAAATTTGGATTTTATATAATTGCAGTTAAATGAATTGAAAGCAACTGTGGATGGATTGGAGAAAGAAAGGGATTTCTATTTCGGCAAGCTCAGGGACATAGAAGTGATCTGTCAGGAAATGGAGGAGCAGAACAGCCCTATTGTTCAGAAGATTTTGGACATTTTATACGCTACTGAGGTTAGCATTTTATTTTCGTATAACATTAAATGGTAAAGTGGGGCAATAAGTGGGGAGACTTGGCAACTAATGGCCACCAACTAAACTGCAACGTGAAAGACAGTCTGCGCTTTTATTGATTCATCGGAGCCGAAGCGATGGCACCACCCTAGCATTCGCGCGTATTCAGAGTTGTCGAGATGCAAATTTGAATTTCGATTTATTCATTTTACATGACATTATTCACAGCATTGTAAACACAGACATATAACTAGATAGACGCCGCAAGTGTGAAATACACTTAGTTGCCGCTGCTACACTTCAGAACGCGCTCTACCGTTATCGTAGATAAACATCAGTCGAAAACGCGAAAAATGCATAATTGTGCCATAATAAACTGCAAAAGCACCATAACTGTGGGTAGACCAGTAAACAGGGACATTTTCTTCCACAGGCAAGTGATTTTGTATGAATTTCGAGAAAACAAATATGCAACCATGTGTATGCCTCATATTTATTATACATTGCGGCTTTTACCTGGTGCGATATATTTGTGATCCTTTGTTAATACGCCATGAATATTGAACGAACACACTTTTGTATAATGCATTCAGTTTCGTGGTACGGCCGCTTGTACGCACATTTTTTAGGCCAAATTTAACCTTTAGTGATGTAGGTATACGTTAGGCGACACTGTTCTCGATTCTGATGGATTTTGAAAACAAAGGGGCGAAAATTATTATGACTTTAGCAATATTATAAAAATATTCTATAACTTTTTTGTTAACGTTTAGTAACGTTTCCTTTTATTTTTCAGTTTTGTAGTATCTATTATCAGCAGTATCTATAATTTCG
The DNA here is from genome assembly GCF_003589595.1 of Hyposmocoma kahamanoa. Taxonomy (NCBI): domain Eukaryota; kingdom Metazoa; phylum Arthropoda; class Insecta; order Lepidoptera; family Cosmopterigidae; genus Hyposmocoma; species Hyposmocoma kahamanoa. The sequence continues at coordinate 11,769,216 of NW_020653852.1, read as the reverse complement.
ATAATTTTTGTGCAGCACGTTGCCTCGAATGTCCGAATATAGTGAGCAAATAATTACATACATCGCCGTATATGCACAAAAAAATATAAAATGCGAAGAATGTAACAGTGCGCTGTCTTTACAAAAATCTGGAGTTGGTCATACATATGAGTTGTGATCTACTTTACCCCACCTAAGATGCTATCCAAATATGCAGAGTAGCAGAGTTAGAAATCCGAAAAATAATAAACAAATCACAAAAATTTCACAGGAGGTCGTCATTTAGTAAACCTCTTCTGATCAATAAGATTTTACCATATTTTGTCAGCAGTAATGTTTTCATTTGTGCAAGAACTTAATCAATTTGATCAATTACCAACAGAAAACCATCTATTAAAATCAATTAAGGCAGTCGCAAGTTCATATATTGACGTGCGTTTTCATTATTTAAATTAATCGATAAGATTTTCTATTACAAAGATGTTATATAATTAGCTCATTTTATTGGAAGGACAATAATTTAAATATTTGAAGTCGATTAAAAATTAAAGTCATAATTTTTTTAAGTAATCAACATTTTTTGAAAAAAGTAAAATAAAGGACTTATCTACGTTATTTTAGTATTTTTCTACTATATTAATATTACGACTCCTTGTAACCAATAAATACTTGAACAAAAATGATTCTATTTAGAATGGAATACTCGTATTTACGCGTATTCCGTTCAATCAAATCGATTTAGAGCGGAAGGAGGTTTCCCATCACTAAATAGTTCTTGTAACGTCATAGAGGGTACAAAAAATGTGCCACGCTTAGTTTTCATACAAATTGCTGTACTTGCGGCGGCGGCGGCGTCTCTAGATATATGTCTGTGATTGTAAAATACATTGCCAGGCGCGCTGTTTGTTTAAAACATATTGTGTGCTTTCCTCATTGACTTATGGCTTTCCTCATTTGTTTCCTTTACTATTCAACATTTATATGTTTATAATATTTTCAAATGTTGGAATTGTCCCTAAGTTTAAAACTTGACATTAAGAATTAAATTGTTTTTTTGGTTAATTTATAGGACGGATTTGCGCCACCTGAAGAAATTGACGGCGATCATCCACACCCACCAGAGGACGACGAATATTGAACACCATGTATCATGTACGCGTATCATAGCTCCTTGTATATTAAACTCGAAATTATATCGCTTACGATCATAAATAGTATCAGTGCTTAGTGTTTCACAGCCAATGAGTCGTGCGTAACTGTTATGCGTAGATATGCGAATATTATGTGGAAACAGTGGCCCCGAAATGATTTTTATATGCCATATTTTGTTGTATGAAATGACGATAAAACACTTTTGGATAAGAAAAAATTACATTTCGACTAACATGTTCAGGTTTCTGAGTCTTCATGGCTGTGTCATTCTAAGTACATTCCTATCTTATAATTTCTTGACGATTTCTTTGTGGCTCTGTTTCCGATCGAGACTTCCTTTTCTATTATGTATTATTTTTATAAATGGGTATGGAAGATTCCAGTTATGCTATGTGTCTTGGAATGTGGTGCAGATGAGTTTCATATTTAATCTAATATTCAACATTTTGGGCCACTGCGCCTGTAAACTTGCATTTAATAAGTTGTTAAATTATGGGAGATATTTACTGTTACTTGTTGAATTCTGTTATAACATCGGAATTGACTGACGTTATTATAAAAAAGTTAACATTCAAGCGTACAGTAACATTGTAATCACAAATTAAAGATCTGAAAGTATTTCTTGTATATACAATGTTATATTTTGTGATTCTGATGATATGATCATTTTTTTATTACATACCCGTTCCATAAAAACATGTAAATTTGGAAGTGATAATTAACATGGACATTTTAGGTTAATTAGAACAAAACTTGATTTTATGCACTAACTGAAGTGTAGGCACTAATTATTGGAACTATATTTAATTTTTCATTCGACTGTACTAGAACGTTGGAGGACTAACGACTTATTGGCGAATTAATTTCGCTTACGTTACAAATTCATGGATAATTAATTTATTTACTTTAAATTTATAAATTGCCTTAACAGCAAATATTAATCGCCTCAGTTTTTCAGATTGTGAATGTCTTATCAAATAAATAATAAGTTTATTATGTTTGGATTTTATTAACCGCTGCACCTATACATATTATTATAAAAGGTGGTCCAAGAAGTATCGTCCAAAGGAAGAAATCTAGACATACACGAAATGACCCCATGTATGTTCCGCTATTTTGTGGAATTTAAATATATACATATTTCCAATATGGCGATGAGTTTTATTTTTCTTTGTGAATTGTTTTTTTTTTGTTAATGTTATCAATATGAAGTGTACTTTCGTGTATATAATAAATGATAACCCATTTCCCAACATGACTAGTTGAAATTTAAATCTAAAGTTAACTATCATTCTCTATCGATGCGCAGCTTTCTTAAATTGCCTTTTTTACTATTGTCTAATTTTGATGGTGAATTTCAGTAGCTTGATGGAACAACTCAAAATATCCATTTTTAGAGAATTTGCTCGAAGTGTGCGTTTACTCTACTATGAAATATAGTAAACCACTGCTAACAAATAAAATTTTTCATATCAACGTAACGTTTTGGGTGATGTATATAATTAACTAATAGCTCTGAATTTATAGCGATTTTAGTTAGTTGTTCTTTATGACTTCAGGAAGCGTACTAGAGTCGTACGGAATGTATATTCGGGTTAGTTTACTAATTTTGGTGATATTTTTTTATTTAAGTATTCGAGTATGTTATAGTGAAATATTAAATAATATTTCAGGATACTAGTATCCTGAAATATTAAATAATATTTCAGGATACTAGTATCCTGAAATATTATCTAGATGCGTATGTTGAGTACTTCATGATAATAATAAATTGGTCATAAAAATTGCCACCGAAATTAAGTTGAAAATTACCCAGCGAAATAGTTGGTTTTTCAATGTTCTGTTTTTCACCCTATGGCGACATCATTTTTTTTTATAAGCAACATAGTGAATAGTCATAACACTAATCGACTGAAGGACTTCAATAATAGTAATAATGCACACACTCATCATAATCACTCATTATATAAAAAATCATAAAACTGAATTAGCTTCGTAAATTATTGTGGTAAATTTGAGGAAAAATCCATGCCGCTAATGATGATATGAAATACCACCACAGGTAATATTTTTGATGCGGCTATCATTTTTGCACTCCAAGACTGCACAATAAGGCATTTTTCTACTTTATTTATAGAATTTGTGCGAAAGAATTGACACAACCATAGGTACTAAGCGAAATTAGGAAGAAAGAAAGAACTTTATTCACTGAATTTGAAACACTACACACACTTATATCTAAAATTACAACTAAAAAGAAAACAAGAAGTGACTCATTAATTTAAGTTAGTAAGTGTGCGTAGTGGCTCAAGCGAGGAAAAGGATACGACTCAGCAATTTGTCTATCTCGGTCGAAACAGACGCTGATTTTCAGTCGTTCCTGTATCGGCGTCGACTGAGTCCCGAGGAAATGGTACATGTATATCCTTCCTTTTAAGCCACACTACACATTTACGACACACATATACTCGTACATTTAAATAAAAGCTATAAATATATGTAAATATCATTAATAAGTTGGGAACATCCGGCGTCAGAGCATACGCTGGTTTTCTATTAACACTTTTTTTAAAAGTTTTTTAAATGTTGATTTAGAGATCCTTTGTCTGAGTGGAGAGGCAGATTGTTCCAGCATTTAGATGCCTGATACTGGAAACTACCCTCAAAGGCTCTTGTTTTATGAAAGGGTGTTACCAATAAAAAACTATTTATCCTGCGTGAATTATATGAATAAGTATACCACTTCAATTTTGAATATAGATAAGGTGGACTTTTGTATCTGACAACAGAGTGCATCAATGAAGAAAAATGCAAAATTCTTCTCGATTCCATATTCAGAATACCGTGTTGGTTTAATACATGTGTTATGTGACTTCTCAGTGGAACGCTATAACAAAATCGTATGCAAGCGTTTAAAAAAAATTACGGACTGAGCTCAACTAGACGTAACTAGGCCTTCTATTGGCACGAATGCGACGCTAACTAAGCACTTATAGTGTATTTATTGTTCTGCGACTTGTATGATTGCGAAGACAGCGTCACTAGCTCCGCTTCGACCTACCTTAAGAGCAACATGCAGGCTTATTGTCGCTAAGCACGTTTGTAAAGTAATAAAATACGTATACTTAAAATACATATATTTATTGTAGAATATCACACTCATTTCAAAACTATTCCGTTACAGAAATGCTTTATGAGAGATTACCTAAATAAATTTGATAAATAATTTACGGTTCATCATTTTACATGCAAACCCATAATTATTGAAGATTGTTATAATAATAATGGAATTAATATTAAAAAATAAACTACACAATTATTGACGTAACACAGTGTCGTAAAGTTGGTCATGGTGTTTGCCTTCTTTAGTTCTTAACTTGTCTGGCACACTGCTTAGTATAAAATTAGTATGGCCGTTACAAGATATCTATTCATGTATACTCACTTCAAAACGGCGAGTCCCGTCTATCTGAGAGGCGGACTCTTTAATTACAATATAATTAATCTAATATTATTAGTCTTATTTACACATCCGGGTACAAATACTCGGTTATGATTTGGATTTCTAAATGATAATAACGTTAAGATTAAAAAATATTTTGGTCAACAAAAACAACATGGGGCCACCAAGTCAAGTATAAGAAAAATCCTGCTCTTTGCACAGAGCTTGACCTCCTTTTAAGATTTATGTTTTAGGGTAATATTTAATTTAAATAAAACTATCTTATTTTATAGTTACACAAGATGTCCATAAAACCCTTAACAAAATAAATCATATTCATCAATAACTTCGTAGGCATTCAACCAAGAATAAATGCAAATACAAACTCTATTGTATCTATTGTCAATTCCAGAGACACAAGTACTATTTATGTAACACATGATTGCCTGAAACCAGCAGTACTACTCCGTTTTATATACCCACATAAAGTATTTATTTGAAAATAAAACAACAAATATTTATGAATATTACACATTCTTAAAATCTATTAGTTATTATCATAATTTAAACACGAAAATGTAGAAACATCATTGCCACAACTTCACTGATGTTATTTTTTTCTATCAGAAAACAAGTATCGCATTTCTAACACTAATATACTTTGCTTCTGTTCAACCTCACAGAACTTCTAGATTTATTCAACCTGGCAGATTCTACTCTCTTCCTCAACGGCGATTTTTTGCCCGAGTTGAAAAACTTCGGTGTACCAAGTTGCAACTTTTCTACTTCTTTATGCCTTCTTGTACTTGCAGATGTATGATTCAGCACCTTTTCTCCTAAAGCAAATGACACATCACTCTGTCTTGATTTAGTTACATTCGGTTTTACATTATTCACATTTTTAACTCTCTTATTGGCAGCAAGTTTACTTGCTAGAGGGGTTTCCGATGATAAAGTGAAAGATTGATCACTTGTTTTTGAAATATTTTCCTTATTGCTGAGTTTTTTAACATATTTATTCTTTACGGGTGTTTGTTTGCCCTTCCTCAGAACGGTCTTTTTGTTCAAAGGTGAACTTTCTGTATCCATTGAAGTTGATAGGTCAATAACTCTCGATCTAAGTGTTCTACAAAGTTTCGTCTCATCGGCGGTGTTCACAGTGTCATTCAATATACAGTCAGTGTAATTTTTATTAATTTTTGATATTTTTTTTGCCGTAATCTGGGCTGGGTTGTTATTAATTTTTAATATTTTGTCCTCTTTTCTGCTTGTGTTTACTTTGGTAGCACTAGGTGTTGATTTTATGTAGGTTTTTTTATTAGTTTCTGTGTTATTCTGCCTAGATTTCAAGCCATTGTTAAAGGTTCTTTCTTTATTTTGTTGTACTTGAACTTTTACAATTTTGTTTACATCAGTTTTCTCTTTACTTTGAATTACTTTACCCTTATTTGGCGCATCGTCTAATAATTTGTTGCTTTTCGAGTGTGCTGTATTAAAAGATATGTTTGTTGTTAAACTAGGTTTTGCAGTAATAGCTTGTCTTATTGGTACCTCAATTTGAGTATTATTCCTTTGGTTAGAAATGGAGTGGTTTACAGTACGCGATTTTGTTAATTCTGAAATATTAAAAATAAATGTTGAAAGGGTTCAATTTTGCCAATAAAATATTATTAAGCAATTTAATACAGACTTCTAACAAGAGCCGAGAAGTCAATTTGAAGAAAATTTAAGCCTATTACTATTTGTCATCACCTTTTCCATTTAGTTCAGGCTTTTTCACAGATGTTGCTGCGCAATCACTATCAGTCTCGTTCCAAAATAATTTAACACAGTACTTTGTCTTGTTGTTAACATCTGAAAGAGACAAATTTAAGGAGAAAAAATTTTAACAACCAATGAACCAAAATGACATCATTACAGAAAGCGTATCCTTACCATTTGTGTTCTTGAATGTAGAAGGCTCGTTATTTGATTGTAAATTTTTAACATTTTCCATTTGTCTTGCAATTTGGGGTGATATTTTTTGTAATATAATTTTCGGGGATTTTGGCAATATCGGGCAATTTTTTGTCCGGTTGTTTGAGTCAGTTTTCTTATATGTCTCAACTTTTTCACTATTCTTTAGAAGTACTTTGTTACTACACTTTATATTGTTGTCTATTACAATTTTTGAATTTACTGGTTTGCATTGTTTATGAACAGTTTTCAAAGTTGAATTGTTCTTATTCTTTGCAACCACATTTTCCTTCTCATTACTCTTTATATAATTTTGTTTATTATTTGCTTGATTTTGTTTGGTTTCATCATATTTGAATATTTCATCATCAGTGAATGTATCACTTAATTCTTCACTTTTATTAGTAGTTATGATTGCTGTGATGTCCCACTTGTCACTAGTAGCTGATTTGTCCTTGTTCATTTGAATCTCACTCTTGTTTGTAACTGTTGTAAGGTTCATTCGATCTGGTGGAACAATCTTATATATCAAATCTAACAAATTGCTAGTATCCCCAAGGTCTCTACTCAAACATGACTGTGTTACCAACTTCCTAGCCTTGTTTTTCTCCTTATGTATTTTGCTGTAAATATTTGATTGTGGACTTTGTGTCTGATAACTTTCTGAGCTTCCATTATTTTCTGTTTCATCTACTTTTTGTGTAAATAGCTTCCTTTTGATGAAACTTGGCCTCATTGATATATCAGTGGTTGAATGTGTCATTTCATGTTGGTCCTTTTCATAACTATTTTGTGGCAGGTTTAGATTTCTCTGTTGTTCTAGATCCAAGGGTTGAGACGATTTTGATATAATTTTTTCTGGTGATTGATATACTGTTTCTCTTGGAGTTTGGATTTGTGGTATAATCTCTTTCACTGGTGCCTGAGATTTCGAAATTAAAGTTTCCTGTTGTTGTGGATTCAAAACAATTTGTGGTGTTTGGGTTTTAGATGGAATTGTGCTACACATCTTAAGTGATTTAGATTTTCCACAAGATACTTGTAGTGATTTCACATTCAGGTTTTTAATACTAGCAGGCTTTTTAACAGGCTGCTGAGGTTTAGCAAATACAAAATCACTTTTGTTGCCTTGATTATTTGATTTACTAACAGTTTGTTTAGGTTTTAGTGTATCATGATTTACAACATTTTTAACAGGTGTAGATAACTTGTTTTTCTTTCTACCAAAAGTAATATTTTCTTCCTCCAGAACTCTTTTGCGTTGTGATTTTGTTTCACTGTTTTTTTGCATCATAGTTATTTCAGAAAATATTTCTTCCTGTTCACTTATTGCTTCTTGGCTGGGTTCTCTTATATGATCTCTGTTCTTATTAAAATTATTTAGATTTGCATTTTGTGTTCCATTTGTTATTTGGTTGTCAAATATTTGTGGGCCTAGATGTGGCATTTCAGGTATGGGTGGTGGGGCAACAAATTGGTTGGCGTTGAATCTTTGCGATGGTAAGATAAACCCATGCCTACCATGCTTAGCCATGTAAGAGGTATTATTTAGTCTGGATTGCAGATGTTCCTGCATACTCCCTGGAGGGATTGACATCATATTAAGGAAGCGATTCTGTCTCAAATGCTCAGTGCAGTCTCTGTACATTCCACTTTCTTTCATGGTCTTTTTTAAATTCATCAAGTTTATCTTACTTGAAGTACGATTTGCACTATGATTAAAAGTAGCAGTTTTAGATGATCTAAGTGATCTATGATCATCACTGCTTAAGGATGAATCACTTGCTTGGTCCCCGGACTCTCCACCAGATAATCGACGACATCCTTTCAAAAATGTTCGCAAATTACGCCTCTTTTCAATTCTTTTACGAACTCTGCGTTTTATAAATTTGTTGTAAGCTTCCTTTATGATCTGCATGTCAAATCTATTAAACTTTCTGGTTTTTAGTGCTAAAGCTATATCTGTAGCACTTGTGTTAGAATCTGAAAATTACATAAATATTATAAACAATACACATAATAGACTTAATTATTATTTAGATAAACAACATATTGTCCATCTGGTTTACCATACAGACAATGTTTCTAAATACCATCATGTCATGTTTTTAAATATGCCTGGCGACCTAAGTGGCCTCAATATTCACACTGTGGGGTTCTAGACGAGGTCATACATTCGATTATCAGTAGGATTAATGTGGGAAATAAATAAAAAAGTTAATTTTGTTGCCATTTCACTCACCGTGCAGGAAATTTCCTAGTTTGAGTCCAAGTAACTGGTGTGGTTACTTGGAAAATGATTATTATTATAATTCAAAAACAACATACCTACTGTTCGTACAGACATTGGTGAACCACTCCTTCCATTGTACATCGATCGTTGTGAGCTCATTCCACCAGGGTAATACGAATGATGTAAATTACGTAAATGTAAACCTGAAGCGCTATGAAACGACATAGGGGACGTCTCTCGCCTGCTATACATGCTTCTTTGATCGTACACAGACTCTGCATACCGTGGCCGTTCCATATTCCAATGCATATTCATACTTGCAGTCAGCATGTTGGTATTTTGAACGTTAAAGCTGGTAGTGTTCACGTTTGGGCCTTTGGCACAAACTCGCTGAAAATAGTTTTTCTAATGAAGCCAAGCTGTTTGTTTTCATGCATAAATATGTTTCACACTCTCCTTTCCTTCTTCTTTTCTCGAGTGAGTTATAACTGAACAAGGTAAATAAATCCTCTTTTTAAAGTTTAATTAAAATAAGTAATACGAACCGTGCTTCGATTTTGGTGCGTAAAAACATTGTTCGAAAACACATCTGTATCACTATCTGACATACTTATCTCGACAATTTGTGTTCCGCAAATAAACACAAATCACAATTACAGAAAATTCTAAATAGTTTTCAAGGCTTTCACTTCATTATATTTACATTAGTTCAAGTGAGCGTCGGTATTTTGAGATAATTTGAACTTGAAGCCATAACGGATTTATTTGTTTACTAATTCTAGATTGTCTATGGTGAAACCTCCCACACACGTTACGATTCGATTGACACAAACAGTTGGTTAATTTTCCTAAAAATTTCAAATAGTGGAAATTTTCCGGATAAATTCCCGAAAAAATGGTAAATTTAAAAAATTGGAAAAATATAATTTGGCGGGCTCATATTATGTTCTACTTTTAGAACTATCCTTTGTAATTTAACTTAGCGTGAATTATAAAAAAAAATTGTGTAGCTGTATACGCGCCTATTTGAAGTATCCGAGCAAATACGACATGTGTGGTGCGGAGTGAAACCGGCTCGGACCTCTCATGACAGCAATTTCACTTGTCATCGGAATACCTTAAGAGTGCATACGTTTGCTTTCCGTATATTACCTAGCAGTTTTAATATATTTTCATTATGTAAAAGTACGAGTGGATTCAACTTCATTAATGCCACTAAACAGTAGCTAAACGCCACTTAGAGAAAAACAAAATTTAAAATGATTTCATAACAGCGAAGAAACCTCCAACAACCCTTAGAGGATGGAAAAAAATTTGGTTTTCATAGTCTAAGCAACAACCCTTTAGGATGAAAATAAATAAAATACAGCAACCACATCACCAGACAGGTGTCACCGTCAAATATGGAAAAATGAAGGGAAAATATTGGAAAAATATCCTTTGAAAAAATGGAACTTTTTCATGACCCAACATTAATCGGTATTTTACCGACTACGTACAGCCAGAGATGGGCAGTGAGTTAAAACTCAATCAACCCGCCCTCGGGTTTCACTCAAAGTGAAAGGTTTTTAACTCATTCTACTCAAAATTGTGGGCGGAAACGGCGAATACGGAATTTGGTGTAATTCCATACTTATTATAAATTTCTGATGAAAGCAAGAAACATTTTGTAATAATATTACATTTGAACAAAAGTCTCTTTACAACAAATATTTGTTGCAAATAGTTTTTGCCCGCGTTTTCGGGCCCTTTTTAAAGGATTTTAACCCGATTTAAACACATCGACAGCGTTTCCAAAGCGCTGGGTTAAAAGCCAGACGCTTGGCTAACTCTGCGAACCGCAAGTATCTCGCGCGCGTCGCGAGTAGAATTCAACAATTCACCGAGTTGGGCACGATCACGATCAACCGTTCGATCGCTGTTCAAGCGTGATGCGAAGGTTGCCGAGTAAGAACGAGTACCCGATGCGCTATATGAATGAAGTATTCGTCGGCTTGGCGGAGAGTCGGGTACCTAGCTCAGCTCAGCTCGGTTAGCTCGAATTCATGAAAAAGTAACTTGAGTTGATTCGTTGTGGGTGTAATTCGAGTTAAATAACTCGACTTGCCTACAAATTAGAAAGAATAGTAGTATACAGTAGGAATAGATAGGAATCAGGCCCTATATCGGAACGGTCTTAGAGGTAGTTTTGTTTCCCGTCACATCCAGAACTCCATTTTGTTGTCCTGTCTTTCACTTTATGAATCACCTCGCCGGCCGTCGATATTATTTCGTAGTCTTTACGAAAAGGAAGTTAGTACTTCCTGTATTTTGAAATATATGATTAAGTAATTGGGCCCTTAAATTGTTGCAATTAAATAAAGATGCAAAATTTTGTCACCACAGAGTATTTTTTAATAGTTTACAATTATAATTATTAAAACAGTACAAATTGTATTTCCATTTCCGAGTTAAACTTTACAAGGCGGAATTGCCAAAAAAGAAACAAAACCGTAATCGACTATCGATCGTCTTATTTCATTTTTATATCTGTGTTTTTTGTGTCAAAATAACTCATTCCACGGGCAGCACTTCTTTGTCAAACTATTAAGATTTTTTTTTTAAATTTATTAAAGCTTTGGCAAAGCCATCAGCCTAAACATGAAGTTTAAATTATGTTTCTGTAAATATGGCCGCCACAAAGAGGATAGGCAATTTGAGGCGGCGTGCTTGGATTGACTCGGGATTCCATAAAACGGGCTGATACGGGTATTCTAGTTCGAGATTCGTATAATTTCGCGTTTTAATTTTCGATTAAGGCACAATAGCACTATCCTATTCCACTTTAAACTAGATTTCACAAAATAATTGAAAGCCAAAATAAAAACGACACTTTTCCCTCCAAAAGGTCCAGAGCGAATCAACTATTAAGAACTCTATACTAGAGATGAGATTAACTGCTATATTCGCATAGCACGCTAAATGCTAAATTTTTATAGCGCGTTATTTAAAGTGCTACAATTATAATTTTTAGCAGCTCAAGGTCGTGTGATCGGATCGGAAAGAAACGTGAAATAGTTGACGTACTTGTTAAGTATAGCATCTATGGTTTATCTATAGAATAGTATACAGTTCTTTATGGTTAGTTACGACCGACTTCATTTGTTTTGTAACTATTACATAATATGGTCTTTACAGGTTATAGACGATAGATCAATGAGCTTCTCTTCATACTTTAAGAATTTACTATTTACAATTTGCACAAAACTTTACACTGGTTATTTACAGTAAATTACACTCATAATAATTAATAATAACGCACACACTCGTACTTTTATATACAAATATTACAACGACTTATTAATTAAACAAACGCTAAACTAACTAAATAAATCCAAGTACTTATTTGTATCTTAATTTAAATCGCTTCACCAGACGAAATTTTGCTAACGTTCCACCATTAGCTCAAAAACGTATTAAAAGGTAACTAAAATTATAATTTATAACATAACTACAATTATAATACTTGCTAAGTGCTAAATATGGCATTAGCGCTTAGCGTACTCAAACGTGAAATTTAACATCAATAAACCAATCAGCTATTTCGCGTTTCGCACCAAACGTTAAATGTTACAAATAATATGTGAAAGTATTTCACGTTATAATTGTAACCAATGACAAGAGCCGCAATTTTCACATAAAATATAGTGCCATCTATTAAATTTTAACGGAGATAACTCAGGACAAAGAAGGATTTTGTTTGTTAGCTGCGTAAGTAAAGCACGGATAGTTTGATGGTATGGCATTGAAATATTGTAAAATTAAGTCGCTAGATGACATTTGGTTTAATTTTCTTAACGTACTCCAATCCAAAAAAGTGAAAAAATTTCGTTATAATTTTAGCGCCTTTATGTCTTTCAAATTATAATTGCTATAATTATTTTTTATTTTAACGTTATAGTATGAGCTATAAATTATATTAACCATCTCTACTCTATACCTCCTGTTTCTTTTCTATCCTTAAGCTATACCTAGACGTACGTTCGTGCTTTGATATCATTGACTTACAAATAAATGGGCGACGGGTCTAATACAAAAACCACGAAAAAAAATGTCCCAAGTCAACCTATTCGAAATTTAAATTGTAATGTCATCGCAGTATCGCGCTGTCAGTAGAACAAATGAAGACTAGAAAAAGCGGAGTTTGGCGCTCTGTATACGATTTTAGCGCCTTACAAGTGCGGACACTTTTTACCGCGGACCCGACGTCCATATAATTGTAAGTCAATGTTTGATATTTAAGTTTTGAACAGGCATTGAGTAGAGTTCTAGAATACGACCCGATCGCTCAAATCTTTTATCTTTTTCCATCCTCTAAAGGCTCAAATACACTGCTGTTTCCATAGCGTGGACCGCAAATTTAAACCAAAGAGTAGAAAAGACTTAAATGCTATCAAGAAAAAATTACCAATTTAATTTAAAAAATTTACTTGGCTGTATGGTGTAACCTTTGCCTTTTCAAGAATTGAAAAAACAACTCAAATACTATCAAAATTTTGAGGTTATAAAGGGTTTTATTTTAGGTACAAGTATGAAGAGTAATTAAAATGTCACAAGTTATTAATTTCAGCTTGAGGCGACTACTGCCGATTTCAAGAACGGCTTATATTTGTGTCAAAAATACTTTTGCCTTTAATGCCCGTTCGCAAAGCTCGAAAGTAACCAGCAAATCTAAAGTTGATGATGTTCTTAATAATTTAACCGACTGGGAGACCTTGAGTAAGAAGAAAAAGATCAGCAAAGCCATGAAAGCTTACTTAGAACGAGCTAGAGAGCACGATGAGTTCATGAAGAAGCAACATCTTGAATTTAATATTGGGATGCGGCATCTTGCAAATATGATGGGAGAAGACCCTGAAACGTTTACACAGAAAGATGTAGATCGTGCTATTGAGTATTTATTTCCTAGTGGTATCTACGACCCTGCTGCCCGTCCACTCATGAAGCCTCCAGAGGAAGTGTTTCCAGCTCGTAAAGCAGCTGAATTTGATGAAGCTGGTCGTCCACATCATTTCCTATTTTACACTGGAAAACCAAACTTCTTTAAACTGTTATTTGATGCTGTTGACAATATACAACAACTATACAACTTTGAGGATAAAGTGATTAGAAAAAAGGCAACTCCTGATCCTAATGGATCTGTCAACCTAGGCAATAGCCACTGGCTGACTAAAGAACAACTTGAACAAACCTTGGTTGAAAAAATCACAGATCTAGAATATGACAATTTCAAAGTAGTCATGGAAAGACTTGTGTCTTTGCCTTATTCCTATAGACACAAAGATTTTATTGAGAAGTATAGAAAACCACTTGCTGCTCAAAGGTTTGCTTTGGAAATCCCAAAGCCTAGTTATGATGATGAAGGCAGGGCTTTTGTCACGACATATGAATGTTTGAGAAAGAAAGCTAGAGGAGATGTGACAATAAAGTCACCTGGCACTGGTAAGATAATTATAAATGGCCAAGACATCACATATTTTGATGATATACAGTCTAGGGAACAGGTGTTGTTCCCACTTATATTTACTGGGATGCAGAATGTTGTAGATGTGATATGCAATATTGAGGGAGGTGGGCCATCGGGACAGTCAGGAGCTATTAGGTGGGGTATAGCCTGGGGCCTGAGAAGTTTTGTGGACAAGGAGATGTTACAGAAAATGCAAGTGGCTGGATTGTTGACCAGAGACCACCGTCGTCGTGAGCGTAAGAAGCCAGGGCAACCTGGTGCTAGAAAGAAACCTACTTGGAAGAGGAGATAATTTTGTAATTTTTGTAACAGGTTTAACAATAAATAGTCAGTGTACAATACTCATGAGTTTGTTTTTACACTTTAAAAGTGAATTTACTATTTTAGTTTGCAAATCTATAAATCAGATTTCCAGATAAGAGATAATTAAAAAATCTGAAATGTCATATGCATATAATTTATATTCTGCACTTCCTGATGATTATTTAAAAATTAACTTTTTTTTCTGTAGGATTTTTTCATGGTCTTTCTTCTACCCCCAATTTTCTTATGGAACATCTGGTTCTTCCTTTCTTTGTTGTAGATCCGTTTTTTCATGAGTGATTTTAGTTCTCTCCTTTCTTTTTGTACTTCATTTGCATTGATTTTATTAAAGAAAGTCAAGCCTTCTGAAAAAGGAAAAATCCTTCATTAAAACTCATTTGGAGTGGTGGCATTCCTTTGATGCACATTTTTCATTACATGTACAATTTTTCTAAGTAAATGTACCAATCAATGAAAACATTTGAATATCCAATATCTTGTAAACAAATGAGCGACTAATTCTATCCACCAATTCAATCCACATAATCATCTAATATATAAATAAAATAAATATTATTTGTTGTCTGTCTACTATAAAATGAAGAAATCAAACTATGATCAGCACATACATAATATTAAAGGCAATGTGAATGAGAACAATAAATGTGTGTTACCTTCGAGTCTCTGATCTGTTTTCGAAAAGAACAAATTCTCTTTCCAAACTGCCTTGGTCGCAACAGGCGTAAGCTCTAGTTGATCTTTATTTATTTCATTATTTTCCTCATTCTCGGAATCTGATGAATCATACACAAAAGGATTCCTTTGGCCAGGATCCAGGGGGTTATTAAATTTCTTATAGTCATCCTTTGGCTTTGTTAGAGGTATATAGTCCATTGTTGTAGTTTCTTCTGAAAAAAGTCAGAAATTCGGATTCAAGAATTATTAAACAAACAATATATTATTCTTTATCGCCCCAAACAAAACCCAAAATTAAAGGTATATAAAAAGTGAGCAAAAGTAGACTTATCTCTAAAAGAGATCTCTGCCAGCCAATTCCAAGCTGTGAGAGCAAAAGGATTAAGAGCGCCATGGCATATCAGACTAAAGAGATAAATTCAATAAGTACTGACACATTAGTTATCTTAATATTTAAAAAAGAAATGTATTGGTTAGACACACTAACCTTCTTCTTTGTTTTCTTCTTCATTGTTTCTAAACAAACTTCTCAAACTAAAACTTGCAGGTTTTTTTATTGCCTCTTTCAATGTTTCACTAATATTGTAAAACTGTTCCTTAGACACTTCAACCTTGGGACCTTCAGTTTTAGTTTCTTTTGGCTGTTCGTCTTCTTGTTGTTTATCTTTCGATTTTTTCTTTTTTGACTTTTTTGCCTGTTCTTGCAGTTCATCGGCTGGCGCCAAAAACTTAGCGTGTTCTGGTTGCAATGGGTCAAAACGAAGCATTCCTATTTTGGTCCTGAAATGTGAAATTGTGCTTTATATAGCATTATATCCTTTCTTAGTCATAAAAACATGTGAATTTACTACAAATTTGGTTTTGTATTACTACATACCGTACAATAGAAATTGCATTTTTCAATATTCTAAGAATATTTTATGCTTCAAACGTCTGTCAGTAAAGGAAATTAACGCATTCAAATAGGTGAAATATAAAAATAAAATGTAAATTTGCTGTATAATTTGTGTGGTGTAAAGCAACACAGATTTTTATATGTAAGTATCAAGTACAGACATCTCCAGCAAATACAATTTTATTTTTCAGCACATATGAAGAAACATCTTACTTTAACTTTTTATTGTCAGCATCCTTATTTGTGCTAGTTTTGACTGCAACACCAAGCACATTTTGCAGTATGTTCAGTTGTCTTGTTTTCTCATCTACTATGTTTTCCACACCGTCACAGTCTTCCTCGGCTTCATCTTCAATGAATTTTTCATCTAAGACGAAACGTTTATCAGATTTGTATCTTGACTGCAAATCTAATACCTTCAACAGTACATGAACTAATGAATGAACGCCAAAATCTTAAAATGTGTAATAATGGTTGATACTTTGCAACTCAATCAATGGTATTATGTAGTATATTGAATGTTTGCATTAACATTCGTACCATCACTAAGTCAGATAATTTAAAAATTGTTTTATCAAAAGTAGAGCAAAAATTAAGAGGATTTCTGAGATCACATTAGCTGAACGACAACAAGACCGCCGGCGAGCCGTTTTCGTGTGAAGACGGCTTCGATATTTGAATATAGTTTTCATTTATTCATTACGAAACTTGAAGGTTTATATAAAACATCAGTTTTCGTTACCTACTATTTATAATGGTCGTGAATTGTGCTGTGTACGGCTGTTTATCATCATTTTCCGAAAGATGAAACGAAGTAAGTAAAAAAAACTTATGTCTGAGACTCAATCAGTTATTGTTTTCTTCATTTATTTACTGCAGAGTAATATATGTATGTATAAAAAATACAGATTTATTATTGATATAATGAGACGCCATAACTTCGTGAGCTAGTAGACAAGGGTTCGCGAATTTTCTATTCGTATTGCCGATAAATATTACGTAGGTAGTGAATATATCTAATTATTAACTAAACTTGGACACGCAATTTCAAATACCTTGGTAACCTTACTTAAAAGTACATGTCCGAAATATGACATTTTAAGTGCTTTTAATACATTTTTGGAATAAATCTTCAATATTAGTCTAGTTAGTCAATTAATGAAAAATGTAATAATATATCGATATAAATACCGAATAGACATGTATAATTGTTACGATTCTATTAATGGAATCAGATAACAGATTCGCGTTAGAATTTTCGCTATGTTGTATGTCTGACCACGTAACGTAATAGTGCGAGAAAGTGATGGGTAACCCTGTTACTTCACGCACACATTTGCGCATGTGCAGATAGCGCCTTGCTGTATGTAGTAGTAGTAGGTAAATAATTTTCGACCATTGTATGGAGTGTCCAGTGTGTGGTAGTAGTATAAATATAGTATGTTTTGTTTGACCTTAAAAAGAGCAATATTTCTTAGGCGATGCGAAAAAATGCCTATAGGTACAGTAACCGTAAAGATATCCAGAGAGTACTTTTCGAGAAAAACAGAACCAGAGAAAAAATTTCTACTTGGTGGTTTGCATTAAAAATTAAATTAAATAATGTAGCTGAAAAAGGCTCATTACAAAACATAATTCAATAATGATCCTTAAGTACAAATGAATCTAGTATTATTGGTATCTTACTATTTACCTTTTGTCCCTTTTTGCCCTCATAATGCTTCTTGATGTTGAAATTTAATTCGTCGCCGCTGTCATCGTCGTCAAAGAGAGTTTTTCCTTTAGTTTTATGAGCGCTGTGATCTAACAAAAATTTCTTTTTTGTTGGAGATGCTTCATTATCAGAAAATACAATTTTTTTGTTATGCACCTTGTCCTGTAAAAATACAAAAAAAATGTTTGCGCCTATACTATTTAAAAATAACTTAATAGGTAAATTATTTTAACAAAATATAAATTAGTTTTAACTTTCTTGTGATAACGAAGTATGTAAATTAAGACCTTTAGTTTACTCAGTAAATGGTTAATAATAAACTTACAATACCACCTAATCCTGACTTAATAATCAACTGTTGTTCCATATACTCTAGCCTTTTCCTCTTCAATGATTCTAAACGTTTTTTGTCTGAATCTTCAATTCTTTGAATCCTGTGCATAGGTAGTTCAGGTTTCTTGTCAGGTGGCGATGATCTCAATAGCTTTTTATTTTTTTTAACTTTGTATTCTAACGCTTCATATGCTTTTGTATCTGCTCTCCTTTTACGTGGATTTAGTTTTTCACCCAGTTTTAAAGTACCATGTTTTTTCGAATGGTGTTCCTCAATTTGTTTCTGAAAAAATTTTGCGCATTTACTAAGTCTTGAAGTTTCCAGTCACACCTTTTTTAATACAAATAATACCTAATTATAAGTTGAAATGTTGGCAACTGGTGCAGGTTCCGCCCTTTACTATTATTATTAGTAAAGTTATAAAATTTCAAAAGTTATGTATTAACAATTTCAAACACTTATTATGATTTAAAGATTGGTAGCTCATTGACAATTCAAATATTTTTTTCTTGTGTTGAGCTTAGATGTTATAAAATTATTAAAATGATATTTTTCTAATTTGTATGTAACTAACAACAGTATAAGTAGTTAAACTAACACCAGTGATCCATGTTGGTACAAATAAAAAGTTTATTATTAATATTATTAAACCCCTACAGAGGCCTGTATGTTAGACTATAAGTTTATGGTGTAAAAATGCTGTGGGTCATATTCCAAAACTCTACTCAATACTCAAGTCAGGACTTGAGTACTGCAGTGAGCATTGAAAATCATACTCAAGTCCTTGCCATTAGGGTCGTATTTCCAGTGCTTGAAATCATACTCAAGTCTGCTCAAATCCTGACTTGAGTATTGAGTACAGTTCTGGAATACGACCCTGTGTGTTTAAGGTGTAAATATTATTTGTTGTGGGTCTGAAACTGATTTGTGTTTTTAGACAACTGAAAAATCCTTTATCCTGCAGGCAGGATAAATTTATTAAGGCAGGATTAATTTAATTTATTTATTTGCTCTGAAACATCAATCATAATTTGCAATTGTAAAAAAAGGAACCACAGAAATTTAAGACATAGGCATAGAACTGTTCATTTGGGCAATCATCATACCTCTTCATTTAATCACAAAACTTTTTTGAATTTATGTAGAATTTCATAAATTTTTAAAATTCGAGTATACAAAATTAAAAAATGCTCCAAAGTAAATGGTTGAGTACCAAACTTTGCTATAGACAAGAATTTCTTAACAATAACAACTAATTTGGTGACTAGCAACGTGACACGTTTTTTTTTTCTTTTCGATATTGTAATAAGTGTAATTTAATTTTAAACTGTAAATAATATCAATATACAGACAACGGCACATTAAGCTACACATTGATGCTCTTGCTCCGTTGCACAGGAGGCAATATTCGAACAAAAGTGTATTGCTTGATTATGCTGTACACATTAACAGGTATAGTCTGTTCCAACCCATTTTTTGTCCAATCTGGATTTGAAGGAGAATTTAAAATTAAGATTTTGAAAATATTGAATATGCTTTTATAAGTTATGTAAGGAAAACTGTTAGTATGACTCAATAAAACAAATTGATTCATTAAATTAATTAATTGATTTTTAGTTGACATTCCAATTGGCTATGACTAAATGTTGAATGGTCGGGTCAGTGACTTGTTTGTTTAGTTTTTGTTGAAAATGGATTGAAACAAAGTACAGACTACAAAGTTCAAACCAATGTAATATATTAAGACCATAATTATCTATAGCTGTGCAATAAATGTATTCAATTTTGTAAGGAAGCACACTGGGATGAAACCAGCATATTAAATACGGTACTGCCGAATAGTGTGTGAAGTTCGCAACCTGCACTAGATCAGGTTATGATCTACACCGTCTCTTAGAGCACACCAGTACCCAGTAGTGTGGCTTATAATGAATTGATGATAATCAATTAAGTTATAAAAAGAAAGAAAAGGAAATTAACCCTCACATAGTTATAAATGTGAACCTTATAAATGCGATGTATTTTTGATATAATTTGTCACCCATTTATTTGGATAGGCAAAGGATCTACCCTAATACACAACATAATATAGGCACACAGTAACAAATATGTAAATTGTTAGCCATATGGATATTTTTTCTTATTACAAGTATAGAAGAGAAATTAAAGAATATGTACTTATTCTTCATTATTCTATAGTTATAATTTTCAACAATACCTGTTCTTTTTCCACTTTCTGCAATTGTTTCTCCCTTTCCAATCTCTCTAAGAAACTTTCTCGCGCCCGCGTCACATATAACTTGGTGCCTTTAAAACTTTGGCTTGAAAAGTGTTTGATGCCTGTCAAAACACAAAATAATTGAACACTTGAAAAATTGTTGAACTCTGGCCATATATGATAATATTATTACAGACAATTTTCTGCGATGTTAACTATACTTACATGATTCCACTTCCTTGTTAGAGGCAGATAAAGTGATGAATGCAAAAGACTTTTTGTTTTCGCCTTCGTTTCTGCTCTTTAAATCAAACTTAATAATTTCTCCAAACGTCGAAAATGCAGCGAACACTTCTTGCTCATTTGCAATCTCAGGAATGTTACCGACGAATAAACGAATTTCAGAAGCATTCATTTTAATTCTGCTGCTATTTCATAACTAATTTAATTTTGAGGTTGTTTTTCCAGAACAAGGGCACAAGGAGGGTTTGTTAAATGCTTTTTTTTTAATTTATTGCTGGCCATGGAAACAAAGACCTTCAGCCGTTTGTTAAATGCTAATCAGCAGCGTTGCCAATGCCAATTGTTCAAAATCCCCAAAAATCACGGTTAAAATCCCCAAATTTGGGGAGGACAAAGCTTCGCTACAAAAACATCGCTTAAAAATAATTGTAATAAAGAAGTAAGGAACTCAATATGTAACCATCTATTACGTTTGCTGTGAATGTAAACAGAATGTAAAATGTAAAGCAAATTAAAAAATTAGCTAACCTTAAATCGTTTATTTATTTTATTGAGATTCAACATAAATGAAACTTTGAAACAAAAAATAATCATATTTCTTTGCCTTACAAAATTAAGTAACTTAATTATTTTTTTGCGCATTTGGTGACACTATGGTTAATGTTAGAAAAAATCAATGGGTAAATTAAGTTTCGACCTATATTTAATATTTAAAGTTGACAAGTGCCGAATGGTAAGTTGTGGTATGGAAGTACCAACCGCTCGGTTTTGTTTATCAATAGCTGATTTCGTTTTTCTTCATACCGGGGACGGGCCTAAGTGGGAGAAAGGATCGCGAACTCAACACGCATGACTGGTAATTTTACATGGGTAGTATTTAACCGCTTACCAAAAAAGCAAGTTTTTTCACAACCAAATATGCCACTTCCCCAACAAACAAAAGTACCGATTGCACATCAAAAGAAAATTACTTTATCATTATTCATTACGTACTAAAATTAAAGCATAAAATTTTTCGCAATGCATATCTAATATCTAAATACATATGTATGTAATATTTCTGCATGCGACAAATGTATGACCACAAATTTATGAGAAAAAACATACCTATTTCACTGAAAGGTAAATCAGTCTATCGGAATAAAACACCATTTTCTAATGGTCTAATTGTACAATTAGCCCAAAACAATAAGATCAGCGAAAAAAATTAAAATTGCACACAAACATTGCAACATGATTGCAACAAAGTCTAATGTTTGAAAATCGTAGTATTTTTTCTATTTGCAAGTAAGGGTTCAATTTAGTTCCAATATTATGAATTGGTTACAAAAAAATACATACATACATTTTTTTTAATACATATTAGACAACATCACATACGTCGCTCTGATCCCAAAGTAAGTAACTAAAGCACTTGTGTTATGGAAATCGGAAACAGCGACGGTACCACAAACACCCAGACCCGAGACAATATAGAAAAGTTAGTTTCTACACTGACTCGGCCGGGGATCGAGCCCGGGACCTCAGAGATGGCGACACCATGAAAACCGGTGTGCAAGTCACTCGACCACGGAAGCCGTAAATCAAAATCAGCTCTAAATATAATATTTGTTGTAAGTATTGAACTTTTGAGAAAAATTACGGTAATTTTGTAAAAGAATTGTTATTTCGTTTAGAGTTAATTTAATTTGATGTGCAATCAATATTTTTATACATGTTTTTAAATTATTTTTGATATTAGTGTCTAACAAAGACAGTTGTTAGAACAACAACTTTTTAATGAAAATTTTCTGATATGCACTTAAATATTTCCCATTTTACAATTCAGAACCAAGACGATCATTCTATTTAAGTTGCTTATTAATAATGCGAGGGATGTGCGATGTTGAAAAACAATATCGACGTGTCTTTCAACACAGTGTTTTTAACATAATGATCAAACTAGCGATGCATCAATAGATGCAAGTAATCATGAGATTATGAGATGAGAGATTCCCCACATGTTCCCCATATAGCGTCAATCCCCACAAAATCACCAATCGAGTTGAAATTTCCCGCAATTTGGGGAATTTCCCACAAATTGGCAACCCTGTTAATCAGTGTCGCCAACAACGCTGGGTTCAAAGTCGCCATTTTTCACAACCTTAGTAGCCTAATGTAGCTGAATTTTAGCTGTGGAAGCCTAAAGTAGCCTAACACCAAATGAACAACAGCAATAAATAAAATAAAATTGTAGTTTAAATCAATAATTTTTCACATGAAAACTGAAACCTAAGTAGAATCAAATAAAAGTAAATAAGTTGACATAATGACGTTTTGACAGCTATAGCTATAATTTTTTTGTGATTTTGTGAACGAACAAAGTCTTTAAGAAATAATTCTCTATTATGTTTATACAGCAGTTGATTTAAAAAATACGGGAATACATTTATTCCCGAAAGAACCCAAAAGAAGAAAAGTGTGGGAAAAAGATCTTCGAAGGAAAAATTTTAAGGCTACTAATTTGTTGAGGTTATGTGCGTCTCAATTTAAACCTGAAGATACGTTAGGCTGAAATTTTGCAAAACAAATATCATGTATTCCTTTTCATTTCTGACACTGCTATCATTAATACTTAGGGCAATACGAGTATATGCTATCATTTATCAATTTATTTTTATCTGTTTTAGGTGATGAACCTATACAAAGAAGAAAACTGCTGTGCGCTCTATATTTCCTTTTACTAACGTCAAACCAGTCAACTTATTAGCCCAATTAGCCATGTTCAGATAAATTGCTAAAGAGTTGTTGCTAGAAACTTTGTTTTGAAATATATTATAAAACTTAATCAATTAGATTTAACGGGAAATTTTCGCCGAAATGACTGACTAACCATAAACAATTTTTTTTTATTTATTTTTTTATATTAATGTACGCTCATTTTTTATTCTTAAGATTGTAAACCGAAAGTAGCCTAATATGTTACCAGTCGCCTTTCAGACTTTTCCTCCTGAGTAGCCTAAATGGCGATAAATCGCCTACGTTGGCCACACTGACTAATCACAAACTATTAGATTCGCTCTGGGCCTTTTGGAGGGAAAAGTGTCGTTTTTATTTTGACTTTCAATTATTTTGTCAAATCTAGTTTAAAGTGGAATAGGATAGTGCTATTGTGCCTTAATCGAAGATTAAAACGCGAAAATTATACGAATCTCGAACTAAAATACCCGTATCGGCTCGTTATAAGACGATTGACGGTTATCGTATGGTGGAAATTTTTTTGGATTTTTTTTTTCGAGAAATTTTCCTTTACAAAAACTTCAATGAAAGAAAAGCTCGTTTTTTTTGTTTTTATTAATAATTTTGGCTTGGATACAAGTCATTTGACCCATGTCTTCGTTTAATTATGTTTCTGTAAATATGGCCGCCACAAAGAGAATAGGGAATATGAGGCGGCGCGCGTGGTGGGATTGACTCGGAATTCCTTAGAACGGGCCGATACGGGTATTTTAGATTTTTTCGAGATTCGTACAATTTCGCGTTTTAATCTTCGATTAAGGCACAATAGCACTATCCTATTCCACTTTGAACTAGATTTCACAAAATAATTGAAAGTCAAAATAAAAACGACAATTTTCCCTCCGAAAGGCCCAGAGCGAATCGTCAGAATAGTTCGTTTCTTTCATTGACTTACAAATAAATGGAATACGGGTCTAATACAAAAACCACGAAAAATCCCAAGTCAACCTATTCGAAATTTAAATTGTAATGTCATCGCAGTATCGCGCTGTCAGTCGAACAAATGAAGACTAAAGCGGAGTTTGGCGCTCTGTATACGATTTTAGCGCCTTACAAGTGCGGACACTTTTTAGCGCGGACCCGACGTCCATATAATTGTAAGTCAATGGTTTCTTTGTACTTTTTTTTTACACATTAGTGTTGCACATTAGTGTTGGGTCATGGATTTCCATTTTGAAACAATCATATTTTTCAGAAACTTAATTATGTTTCCACATTAGACGTTGACACCTGTCAAAAGTTGAAGTTACTGAACGAAAACGATGGAGCCAACAAAAGGTGATGGTGACGGTAATGTGGTTGTTGGAGATTTTTTCGCTGTTGTGAAAACATATAAATATCTTTTTTTTTATAGATGTGGTTTTTAGCTACTGTTGGGTAATTTTCCGGAAAATTTCAAATATTGTTTTTTTATTAATTTCAAAGTGAAATATTCTACGTTTAGAAATATCTTTTGAAGATTTTTATTTAGCGTGAATTGTAAAATAAACTTGTATAGCTAAAAGCCACTTTTTCTCCAATTTTCAATTTTTTCCAGGAAAAAATCCACCATTTGAAATTTTTCGGAATTTTCTTTCATTATCTGGGAAGAAGATGTGACAAATGGGCATTTTTGTAAAAAACATTATTAGATGCCAAAGTCGATTGACAGTTAACGCAACACAATGTCATGAGGCCATTGTTCGAGGGCCGTGTAATTCCGTTTTACTTCTATTTAGAAGTTGATAAACTGCAATATTGTTGTTTATTTGCATACAAACTGTGAACTAACATCGCTCACGTATTGATGAAGATCGTATATAAACGACAATGCCAAACGAGGCCTAAAAAAGAAGCGGTTAAAATCATGGACTGACGCGAAATACTGCAAAATTTTCGTATTTATTTACTTTGTTTGGAGTAGTTATAACTGTCTTCATGTTGACGTTGTGCCACAACTACTTCCGAGTGAGTCCCAACAATAAGAGTAGCAAGGATGGCGTGCAGCACTTCAGTCGGAGGAAATTCGCTTTCGGCGTATTTCTATTACTACTGGTGGTTGTCCTGTGGGTATTATCATCAGAATTGACGAAAGTAAGCAGTAAATCTTACATCCTAATCGGTTCTTAACTCTTCGTATTCTATTAGCTAGTTAAGCTTTCCATTATTTTCCTCTTATTTAATTCTAATTTAAAACCCATAAAAGTCATGACTGCAATTTTAGGTACAAATTCGTATAAAAGATCTTTATTTGCTTAAACATCTTTTTATCTTTCCCAATTGGCTACACTATTAAATAGTTTTTTTCATCCATACAATTATGTATGGACAACGGCACATCAGACTACACATTTTTGTTCGAAAATTGCCTCCAGTGCAACGGAACTAGATATGTCAATGTGTAGCTTGATGTGTTGGCGTATGTACCTATTAATTATTTGAGCCCACATTTCTGTCAAACATGTAAAATATTTAAACAAAAATATACAGCATGATAGGTTGAAAGAGATAAATATTTAAAGAGGCCAACAAGTAGCTGATATCCAATCTGAATATGAAAAAAAATAGCAACAAGATAAAAAATAGAGAGTAGCCCAAATGTAGTACAAATACTAACACACTCTTCATTTAGGCTACTCTAGGAAATTGGCTTTAGATTTAAACTCTTGAGATAGAGTCAAAGTCCTAAAATGTAAACAAACAACTGTCACTGTTATAGATTATAAACCATTTTTTCCACATTCATTTATTAACAGATTCTATCTTATTCTGACTAATAATTATAACAGAAAAATACTCTTTTGGGTTGAACAATTTACTACACTTCCGGACACTTGAATCGAGCCACCTTGATTTTTTTGGTTTGGAGTACTGTAACTTGTAAAAAATCTATGTAGAAGGAAAATGTTTTGATGCAGTTTTGGAGCTGGTTTAATCAACATTCATTTAGAGTGCCACTGTTCTAAATTTGAACTACAGTTTATTAAAAAAGTCGAGTTACGTTGAAACAAGTCCATATTTGCTTTTTTCAAAGAAAAAAATCTAATCGATTTTTAAATAAAAAAATGTTTTAAATGAAAAGAAATGTTTATTTAGTAACTTGTATTGCCTCCCCGTGCATTAATGACAGCTCTCATACGGTTTGGCATAGAATTAATCAATGTCGTTATGACATGTTGAGGAATATCCTCCCATTCTTCCAAAATTACATTTTTGAGCTCCTCCGTGGTTTGCGGGGCAGGATGATGAGCTCGAACACGCCTCTTCAGCTCATCCCATAGATGCTCTATAGGATTCATATCAGGACTTCGCGCTGGCCATCTCATAACAGTGATACCAATGTCATTTAAGTACTGCCTGACGATTCCCGCAGTATGGGCCCTTGCATTATCATGCATTAAAACGAAATCTTGGCCAATAAATCCAGCATATGGCATCACGTGGTTCTCTAAACATTGGCGAATGTATCTATTGCCATCTAGGGGCGGCAGTCGTGGTCCCGTTACTACCTCTAGCTCAGTTTTGCCTTCCATAGAGATTCCTCCCCAGACAGTCCATGATCCTCCACCATAACTCACTCTTTCGTCAATACAACATTGCGCGAAACGCTCGTTCTCTCTTCGGTACACCTTACTCCTTCCGTCATTACCGTATAGCATTATCTTGGACTCATCTGTGAAGAGAACCTGGCTCCATTGATGTCGAGTCCAATTTAGATGTTCGCGCGCAAACTCTAAACGGGCTATTCGGTGTGCTCGTGTCAATTTGGGTCCATTGGCTGGCTTATGGGGCTTTAAACCACGTTCATTGAGTCGCCTTCTAACGGTCCGAGCACTTACAGCCACTCCGTGAAAGTCCCTGAGCTGTTCTTGTATTTGAACAGAGGTAAGGCGTCGATTGCGTAAGCTGGTAGTGACAATGTATTGATCTTGTCTCGCCGTTGTCACCCGGTAACGAGGTCCTCCTGTTCGCCGAACGAAGCCGCCAGTCTCCAGGTATCGATGGTACACTCTTTGGACAGCGGAACGACTTATGAGAAGTTGTGAACTCACATCTCGCTGACTTAGCCCAGATTGAAGAAGTGCTACAGCTTGCGCGGCTACTTCAGGTGAAGTATCCATAATTTTATAGCCAAAAGCGATTCAAATTAAAGAAAAAAAAAACTAAACTAAACTTTGGTTAACAAAAATAGCGAAAATTCAAACAAAATCGAAATTAAATCGCTTCAAAAGTAACTTTCTACAGCCATTATTTTTTTCAAATCAGTGACCAAGCTCGGCTTTTGTTCTTTATTTTAAAATCTTAAATTCAAATTTGGAAGAATACATACGGGAAAGACGATGAAATATGCCAGCATTAAAAATGCATAAAAACTTTTTTGTTATATTGCATATATTTTGTGTAATGGGTTTTTAGGCCCGGGAATGTAATGTGGCTCGATTCAAGTGTCCGGAAGTGTATTTAATATATTCAATTAATTTCAATTATTCAATATATTTAATATTTTCAATTAAAAAATTATGAGGCAAAGAGAAAGATCACGGCCTATAGAAAATTACACAAAATAAACATCTTAGAATATTCTTTATATTGAGAACATAAACTATGTTTTGTGTTCGATATTAGTGGCTAACATGTCAAATATTGACTTTTGTTTTTACTCAGGCAAACTATTCTTCAAACGGTTCTTTCAGATATTCCCAGAATCTCATCAGTTTTGTTGGCACACTCGTACAAAGACCAATATTAATTTAGTGGCCTGTAATGTATGCTAGTAGGCATTTATTATCATAACCATCTCAGTTACAGGCATTGCATAATGTGATCTTTTTTTGCCTCCATTGTGGTTATGTTCACATGAAAGCAAGCAACCACAATACTTAACAACACAACACATACGCAGCGAGGAACACATTCGATAATGACAGCTGCCAGAAACCGAATGAAGAACGTCACGATGCAATGGTGGAGCTGCAACCGAACAGGCTTACTCGTTACTGTCCATCCATATTGAATATTAAATAAAATTAAAAACTAAAATCTTTCCACAAGAAATAGTTTTTTTTAAATATCTTATTAAATATGGTGTTTCAAATAAAAAATATGATTTGACAATATTTTGTTTGTACATGCACACAATTTGAAAACAATATAAAACATCTAGTATTGATTTTTAGCTCTTTTCACTGTTCCACTATTCGTGGAATATATTTTGTAATGGCATTGTTTACATTTTTGGACTTTGATTTCATATCAAAGTTTAACTTAGAACTTAGATTTAATTGGTGCTTATTATTTTGCTATACCACTTTAGTTGCCTTTGTGCATGGATTTTCAAAATCTGTATAACAAAAACATTTATTGATGAATGTAATCTACCCATAAGGTTAAATGTTCTTTGGTTTAATGGATTCTGTATCAAATAATGTAATTTTGACTAGGATATCGAGTTCTTAGGTTTTTGCGATTGTTACACATAGGAAATGAAACTATTCTTAACCAACTTCAAAAAAGAGGAGGAGGTTCTCAATTTCACTGTATGTTTATTTTGTGTGTTATTTTTGAATCGATTTTAATGATTCTTTTTGTTGGAAAGAGGATACCTCAGTAGTGGTCCCATTTAAATTTGAAGGAATTATTCCACCTCGAAGGGTGGCAAACCACCAGATGAATGACTTTTGAGATGGGTTGTTTTAGTACTCTGAACTGAGATTAATTCAATTTAAATTGCGTATATTTGTTTTTTCAAACAAACCAACATTTTGAGCCCTTTGCAGGTTCCATGGTCACTGCTGACTGACTGTCAACGCAGTCAGCTGTGATCATAGACCTGAACCTCGATTTAGATCTGAAAAAATAGTTACATTACTGTTTTGATTAGGCTATTTTTAATTTGACTGTTTATTACATATGAAGTTATATAATATTTGAACTTATTTGCAGTACATATATAAAGAAAAGCTGGACCGGCCGTTCCTGGTGACCTATGTGCGCAGTTCCCTGCTGTTTGTATACTTGTTAGTTCTATGCTTCTCGCCACCTACGAGGGATCCT
Source organism: Hyposmocoma kahamanoa (assembly GCF_003589595.1). Lineage (NCBI taxonomy): Eukaryota > Metazoa > Arthropoda > Insecta > Lepidoptera > Cosmopterigidae > Hyposmocoma > Hyposmocoma kahamanoa. Next base: position 11,739,734 of record NW_020653852.1, on the reverse strand, counting down.
TGCAGACCTGCTGATTACACTGTAAGTTTTAATTGAAAATTTTTTTAGCTGTATGAAATTGTATAGAAAAATTTTTGCCTTTGAAATTAAGTTTTTTAACTATTTTTGGCTGTGTATATACATGCAAACACCACTGTTTTTTTTTTAACATTGTAATGTCATTAATTGCGTTTAAAAAAAGGTTATGCAAATGGAAAGTTTTATGTGTACTTTTTCACGATGGCCAGAAGTGAAGCCGATGATAATGATGTCTTTTCCAGCAATTATTGGAACCAACAGCTGAAACAGATGATGAAAATTATTTCACTGAGTCTGGTAATAGTTTGGTAAGTAAAATCACTTTGTACTTGTCTACATGTATAGTTATGTACGTTAATATATATTATGCATATAGCGAAATTTGTAACTAACAGTAAACACACGAAAGTCCAAGTTAGTTCATTTTTTCAAGAAAATACTTTTTTAGTTTGTTTTAATATTTTGGCATATTTACATAGAGCAAAAACAGTATAAAACACATAGTGGTATTTCTTAGGGAAACTATTATTATGAGAGAGTACAAACTATTAGCTCATAATCTCAGGATAAAACTAATAAAAGTAACAGAAATATATACTTTGGTCCTTCATACATAAAAGAGTTCTTAACATTCAATAATTGTCCTTAATAATATTATTACATTTAAATTTCTTCTTTTAAATTAATTCCTCTACCCTTAATAAATTTCGTATAATATGCATCTGCTTTAACTTTTCACTTAATTTGGCCTAGGCATTCTCCATTCAGTCCATTTTTGTCTTTCACCAGAGAAATAGGCTTGATGTTATATTCCATTAATTTTTGCATTTTTTCTTTCCTTTAATCGATTTCATAAGTACCGCACTCAGCATGAATCTAAATGCGATGACAAAAAAATATATGCAATTTTATCAAAAAAGCACGTAACTTTATCTACTAAGAAAACGTACTTACGGCATCACGCCGCGCCAATGTGAATTAAGTACGATAAGTTGTAATGTGAATTAAGTACGAAATGTAGGTAAGTTGGTATTTGTTTTTCTTATTGATAAAAATGGCTTTTGAAGTGTTATTGATAAAAAAATTTAATTATACAGAGTGACTCAACCTTTGTCCCAGTCCGCACTGGGGAAACAACAGATAGCGACGATGCAGCCCCCAGAGCGGTACGCTTCAACAAAGTTGCTGAGGTAATAATTTTTATCATAAGTATATTATTTAACATAAAACAATAAGCGCCCAATTACACGAGAAGAAAAGTTTCGCCGCGCGGCCGGCGACCGCCCAGTTACCACGCCTACATGTACATTAATGAATCTGAATTCTATTCATTATGCAACTACATTTAAATTCCTCTCAATAAAATTACCGTCTCTTAGTAAAATTACGGTCGTCGCGCAGGCCGCCGCGTAGACCAAATTCAACCCAGGCTAGCCCGCGTGCCCGGAATGCTCATTTAAATTAAAACATAAAAGCTAAACAAATAGAGCGTATTTTGCCATGACAGTTAGACACACGCGGTCGCTGTGCGGCGGCAACGCGGACTCCGCCCTTCGACCGCGCGGCGGGCCGCGCGGGGTGAGCGCGATGAAATTCGTGTCGAATAAATGCGCCCTAAGGCTTTGGATTTGTTTAGCTTTTACGTTTTAATTTGAATGAGCGTTCTGGGCACGCGGGCTACCCTGGCTTGAATTTGGTCTACGCGGCGGCTGGTAATTTTATTGAGAGGAATTTGAATGTTGTTGCACAATAAATAGAATTCAGATTCGCCATTAATGTACATGAAGGCGTGGTAAGTGGGCGGTCGCCGCGCGAAAGCTTTCTTGTGTAACTTGGCGCTAACTGTTCATACAAAGGTAATATAATATTTACATAAGCTAGTGTATTGATTATCAGTTGAATACTAGAGACACATCGAGGTTACGTTTAATGTTGTTAGATTTTTTTATATTACATATTTTCCACATATTTCTTTATGTTGATATCTACTTTTAAAACATCGTATCCAATACAAAAATAGGAAATTGTGATGAAACAAACTGGCCATGCCGAAATAGAAATTATCTCGTAGTATTTATTTTCACGGTAAAGTATAAAAATAATAGAAGGTTGAGGTCAAGGTGGTTTGAAAGGTTGATAGATTTCTGGTTACAATAAAGGCCGTAATTTATACTTTGTTTTTAATCGACTTCAAAAAGGAGGAGGTTCTCAATTCTACTGGATATTTTTTTTACGTATGTTTCGCGATAACTTTTGGCATTTGTGAATCGATTCTGATGATTCTTTTTTGTTCGAAAGAGTAGTGGTCCTCAGTAGTGTTCCCATTTAAATTTAAAGAAAATATTCTACCTCTAAGGGTGGCAAACTAGGGGATGAATGACTTTTGAAGTCGGTTTTTTAGTGCTCTGTACTGAGATTATATTATTAGAATTAATTATATAATTGTTGTGGTTGCAATAAACTTGATCCTTCTATTTTTTTGACATTTTGTTTCTCGGAATCGACTAATGAACACGCCTAAATTTCTTTAGTTATTGCGTGAATTTGTTGATGGACTATGTGGCAGGTGCGCGTGATGTCAGCGGCGCAGGCAGGCGAGGCTTTACTGGCGCGGTTGTCGTGGGCGGCGTCAGTGCGAGCTTCCGAACATGCGCAGCGCCGCGCCGCCGCTGCCGCCACTAGGAGGCATCTACGCCTCGCCCTCGTATTCTGCATACCGGTACACTTTTACCATACTTCTTTTCAACTATAATATTGCACTGTTAGTGTATTTTTCTTCAGAATCGATTAAAAACAAAATTACTTCCCGTGATAATTAAAACTTATATGTATAAGTAAAAAAAATAGGCTAAATTTATAACAGACATCTAAACAATTTCCTGTTTGGCAAAATATTTAAAAATAAAAGGAAAAAAACAATTTCATATTTTTGCGTAATGATTGTTTTGTTTCGAACTAGCTCACAAAATGTTTGTATCATTTTGAGTTAAGTAAATATCTTTAATTTTTTTTTTACCATATTTTAACGACGGTTTTATTGACCTGTAGAGATTCAAATTTTACGTTCAGTAGTAGTATAATCTTGAATTTAATTTATATTTTGAGTTACATCACTACTGTAATAGCAGTGTGAATTATGCTTATGTGGTTATTGCATTAAGGGCTGTTGTATGTACCACAATCCGAGCACGCTAAATATAGTAGGTACGTTATAGTCAAAAGTACGAAGCATTCGTAATTAATTTGTAAGACAGTGCTGATTGCCTTCCTGTCTCCGTAGTCGAATGGTTACCATGCTTGACTGCCACGCAGAGGCCCCGAGTTCGATTCCCGGGCCGGAAGAAATATTTGTTATAGCCTATATTTATATCTCTCGTGAGTTTGGGTGTAATTTGTAGTTTTCTATGTGCCGTGGAACCCGCGATACAGGGTTTCCCTAGTACGGGGTAAGAGTGAGTGCGTTAAAAAGAAAAAGAATTGTCCACATGAGTGGATTTGTTCAAGGTGGTTATAGCTGCTACAATCAATGCAATTTAAATAGATAAAAATGAAAGAAAAAAGTCAAGATGCCATGTATATTTGTCGCTTTATCTTAATTTATCTCACTCTGTTTTGTACATTATTCTGATGCTAAGCAAACGCATTAAGTCACTACAGTTATGCGTATTGTGCAAAAGTACCAACAATTCTTTTGGGTTCGTACTTCAATTTATACTCAACAGGCTGTATAGGGGTAATATTCAGTTAATTTTTTTGACTAATTTGGATGGCAATGTTTATTATTTAAATATTCTAGAATATTATTGAATATTATACATGAAGTACTTAATAGTCGAGTGTAATAGTGTACTAACCTGAAATATTATTTAATAATTCACGATGGTATATTTCAATACTTAAATAATAAAAATTGCCACCGAAATTAGGTATTGAAAACTAACTTGATAATTACCCATATGTTGATTTCCAAGTGGGGTGAGAAGACGTGATCCCAAAAAATTGTTGTCATTCCAGTGGTTCATATCGAACTACCTTTACCGGCTGAGTCTCCTGTACACGACCACGGGTTCAGCAACGCTGTATGTGTCCACGACAGGCGCACTCGCGCTCTCGCTGGGTGCGCTCTTCGCACAAGTGCCTGCAGACCGATTCAATCTTTCCAAATGCATCGCAGTTTTGCTCACCGCTGCTGGACTGGTTAGTATGATAGACCAAAACATCCAACAAATAAGTAGCTAGCGATCATACTACGTAATTTTTTTTATGATACCTAGTGTTAAGATGAAAAAGTCGTGCAGTGCCACTCAGGGCTTTTCAAAGTCAAGGTCAAATAACCATTATTTCATGGGTAAGCAAATTACACTTGAAATCGTTATACTAATTAAACTCTACTGCTCATTCGTAAGGCAGATTCCCCTGAGAAGAATGAGCAAGAAACTGTAGGGGTTGCTCTTTGTAAATATACATTTATCATTACAATATTTAATTTAAACATCTTAAATCGAGACTACTTGCAACAGCTAAACGGGTCATTACCATGGATTTTTGTCATCGAAGTACGCTTTGAATCACAAAGGTCTGAGGGGCACTGCCACTACAGTAATGCTGACATTACTGTTTGGCTGCAGAAATAGGTACATATTGTTCGACGGGTTTTGAACCTGAGTCCCTGACCCTGGCCGACTTTGCCATTACCAGGGAAGCCTCTCCCATTTAAAAATTCTAAATTCTCAATTTTGGAAGAATAGTTTTGTACAATGTAAGTAAAAATCTCACCATTTTGTTTTTTGGTTTTTTAATTTTAATCAGACCATTTCATGGGGAATAATGTAAGTTTAGGTAAATTATTGTAAATAGGTGCGCATTCCGATCTCTGCTGATAATGCATACGATGCTAAAATTTATTGTTAGCTTTAAAAAATGGTATCTATTTTTAGAAATTTTAGTAAGCTGTAAAATTCCGCATATCGACTGTGAATTGGCAACCGGTACTATCTCAATTTTGGCAATTTTACAGGATGAAGGAAATAATTGTTTGCATCATTTATGTAGCATCTGGTTAGAAGTTAGTACAAGTTGAATGAAGTCGATTCTGGCGCCAAAATTAAATTGTATTTGAGATGGAATTTCTTGCAACGCTGCGGAGTATGAAATGGTATAAAATGGTATTAAAAAGTGAAATCTTTAGAAAATTAAGATAGTACTGATTGCCAGTTCACAGTCGATATTGTCTTTCCTATTATATTTTTTTATTAAAACATTGGTCTGCTATATAAAGTTTATTGAAATATCACAATGTTTTACTACTATATACAGGGTGTAACCGCAAGGTGTAGTCATATTAAAGGAGCCAAACCTATACTTGATCTAGACCCTCTGTGCAAAATATCAAATAAAAATAAGTGACTTTTAATGTTGATATAACTTTAATTATGTTTGTATAAATAGTGATTGTCCGAAACAACCACTGCGTCACAACTCTATTGCTAGTTACGTTACTACGACTTCACAAATTCATTAATGAAACCTGGGCGGAGCGGCGAAAGAACAGCTGACTACAATTGAAATGCCACTGTAAAAACATGATTTGAATATGTTGATAACACGTTAATATTAAGTAACAAAATCTTTAAATACCTAGAAAAATCGAATTATTTCTAACAATATTATTTTATACCATACCTAGGTACGTACTTATTTACATACAATTTAAAGGATATTTATTTACTTATTAAGCCCGTAGTTACGCACGCCTTCATCGTATACACATTCTACATAATTTTGTATTAATACATTTATTTACGACAATTTTACAATAGTGGATACTTTTTTAATTGGTACTTACCTACTGTGCAATTCATACACGTTTTAATGAATTTCCTACGAATTGTAATTCACTGTTGTACAATGTACGAAATATTGACTTGTTTACGATAATTTTGAATAATAAGTACAATCACTACACGCACTGCTGGCACATTTCACACATTTACAGGTAAGGTTCAAAATGCCGACCTCCATACAATATGCATATTTCCGTGCGTCGGTACAGAGACTGCTCTACTCTTTGAAGCATCTGCCGAGTGATTTGACTAAACGCCATTTCGATCCGCTGCCTCATTTCTTCTGCGCTTTCACAGGACTCCGCATAAACAATATTTTTATATGACCCCACAAAAAAAATCGAGCGGTGTCAAGTCTGGGGACCACGCTGGCCAGGGTACAGGACCTCCCCGCCCAATCCACTGCGGGAGACGGTCGTTCAGATGGGAACGTACATTTCGAGCAAAATGTGCGGGTGCTCCATCGTGCTAGAAAGTCATCCCATGTTCCATCACGAGTCTCACGTATTGTGTCACTGGCAGGGCCATCAGAACGTCACCCAAGTCTTCTGTTAGGAATCTTAAATAATTGGCCCCATTCAGACTTGCCGGCAAAAACACTGGACCGATGACGGCACAACCTATTATACCAGCCCACACGTTAATCCGCCACTGGTGTTGAAAATTTGATTCCCTTGATACGCGGGGATTCAAATGAGTCCAAAAATGTTCATTATGCATATTGATAATGCCCGCACGCGTAAATGACGCCTCGTCTGTCCACAGTACCGACGAAGCGAAGTCGGGAGACCTCCCAATCTGGTCGCGGTCGTAAACGTAACGGAACGTGGATCATAGTCCGCTTGTAACAGCTCCTGCGTTCTTTGAAAATGGTATGGGTGCTGGCCATCATCCCGTAGCACACGCCACACACTCATATGGTTCACACCACCAAAGGCTGCCGCAGCACGACGAGTACTTGTCTTTGGATTGCCGAGAAAATGTTCCAAAACATCTGCCTCGAATTCTGGGTCTCGTGAACTCGGCCGGCCTTCAGAACTGGAACCACGGAACGATCCACTATTATGAAGTCTCATAACCATCTTCCTGAAGCATTCCACAGCAGGAAATGGTCGACGTCGATTTTCTGGGACGCCATCAATAAACTTTGCCCAATAAATTTGGCGAGGCTGGCGCAAGCTCCCATCGGCTGCGCCTACGCACAACATCATCTCTTAGTAATCACTATTGCTTAAGCGTGACATAGTTTAAATAAACACAAAAACAAGACACAAACAAAACGATGACACCTATTTAGTCCTCACAACGCAAACGGCAATTACAGACTGTTACAAAAAATTAAAAAATAGCACCTCTGCCTCAGCGGCGGCACATCAAAGGACGCCGACTGAAACGCAAATTTTGGAATATAGGGTAACGTTTTCATAATGTACCTACAGGGTGAAATTAAAATTATTACCATCCTTTTGAAATAAGACCCTTCTCCTGATACAAATTACATCATTACATACACATTAAACGAATACCTATATCCTACGTCTACGACCTTCAACGTTGCACTGCATACGCCTTTGTTTGTAAACAAGCTCTGACCATCACCCGTACCACTTCCACATAATGCAAGAACTGACTGAGTGATTACGGATATACTGCACTAAGGAGGCAGTCACCCATCGGAAACTCACGACGTCCGAAACGAAAGCCTAACACACTAACCACTACACCATGGAGGCAGTCGACTATAGGAATCAAATCCACGACCTCCGAAACGAAAGCCTAACACTCTAACCACTACACCATGGAGGCAGTCGACTATAGGAATCAAATCCACGACCTCCGAAAACAAAGCCTAACACTAACCACTACACCATGGAGGCAGTCGACTATGGGAATCAAATCCACAACCGCCGAAACGAAAGCCTAACACTCTAACCACTACACCATAGAGGCAGTCGACTATGGGAATCAAATTCACGACTTCCGAAAAGAAAGCCTAACGCTCTAACCACTAGACTATGGAGGCAGTCGACTATGGGAATCAAATCTACGACATCCGCAAAGAAAACCTAACACTCTAACAACTACCCCATAGAGCCAGTCAACTATGAGAATCGAATCCACGACCTCCGAAACGAGTCTAACATTAACCACTAATCCACATCACCATGTATAAAATCAAATGCTGGCGGCGAAAATCAAAGGTGATATTTTTGCCGCCAAAGTTGCCGCCAAAGGCTTGCGACTTCGCTACGATTACGTATCGCGTACGCAAGGCGACTAATCTTGATACTTTGTTTATTTAGGTAAGATTTTTTATGGTTTTACACTATTGCTAATTTAAACTATTCTAAAATATTTCTTTAGATGAGTAGATATTATTAGGAAGTAAGAACCTTAATAGGTTCAACGGATATTAATTATTTCAATTTCACCATGTAATAAACCCATACCCAGAAAGTTGTCGTGTGTAGATAAGTCAAATTAAGCGTAAGCCTGTTGTTAGAAACGTGCGCTCAGCAATAGACGTATGTAAGTTAGTAAAGTACTATTTTTTGCACAAGGTTTAGTCCACTGCACTTGCATAGTAAGTACTGGTTGGAAACTTGACATTCTCGCATCTTTGAAGATTTCGGCAATTATCTCCGAAATCCAAGTTTTCTCACGATATTTTCATTTCCAAGCAAGTGATGAAAATTTATTTTATTTTTATTTTTTATTTTTTATTTATGGCACAATGTACAGACATCAGATACAGAAAGTGAGGAAAATAAAAACACTTAAAAATTAATACAACAGGCATATCTGTGCCCAATTATTACTGTGCTCAACATTCATTTTAAAACATTTAGATATACTTAAACAGACACTAAATCAATCATAAAAAAAAAATTAAATTAAATTAAAATTACAATACTTAATTCGTGGTCAACGATCAAAACTAATTTCTTGACGTTTACCGACCTTCAGGTTGCACCTTTACGATGAAAGTGTCCCAATACAAAATTTCAACTTTTTGGGAATTCAAAAGAAAATAAGATTTCAAGTTTTTTCATATTTTCATATTATTTTATTTATTACCTACTCTTGAAGTACTAAAGGTGATGGCCTTATTAGTCTTTGAAAATAATGAGGAAAAATGGAACTTTACAACTGAAAATTGTTTCTGATCATTTTAATGTTCAACAATTTAAAAACATAATTTACAAAAACTAGTCGCCAATAGGTCTTTTTTTAACGATTTTTTGTTATCATTTAACGTATTAAGAATTAAGTCTTTTTAATGTTCATCAGCTAAGCAAGATGTCATAACCCTTGATATTGTTTTGTGGTCCCTGTTTCACAATTAAAAAAGAAGAAAGTCCACGAAACAAAAAAGTAAGTCCCTTTAAAAAGTAAGTTACTAAAAAATTTTTTTTTTTTAAATATTAAGCGACGGGTCGAACAAGTCGTGTACCCGGTGGAAAGCGTCACGCCTGTCCATAACATAGCACTGCCGCTCGAAGGCTACTGCTACGGCGTCCATCTCTCTGAGACATAGTTGACAAGTCCCATGTGCCTGTAATTTCACCAGCACCCTTACCCTTCAAAACTGTAACACGGTAATGTGGCAGTACTACCCTGGACGAACTCACAAGGAGCTCTACTGCTACTAGTGATTTTTGAATATGATTTTCGGAACGAAAATGGCTCAAATGCTAATCCGTCAGTGGCAGCGTGTTGTCTTTGCAAATGCAGATTCAACAATAAATGCGGCGTTAATATTTCGACGCGGGAGTAGAATTTTTAAACTGAAAGAACAAAATGAAAGGGACCTTTATGAATCAGTGCTATTCGAGCTTTAATTGCACAATTTCATCTTCACCACAGTGTGACTAATGTAACAAAATATTTTTTTAAGATGGTTTTACGGTATAAACTCATTTTTTAATTTTTTGATTTGGGTCGCTTTCATTGTAAGGGTGCGAAGTATTAGTCGGATAATTGCGTCATATTGCGTCATGCGTTAGAAGAAACATACCGACGCCGCCATGCGTTAGAACAGTACCGACGGATAGAAAGAGACAAATTTCATTCATTAAAATACAATAGATGAATGCGTATGGTAAAAAGAAACCGAGATAACTTTAAATATGTGTTTTTTAGAGGACATTAGTTTTATTAATGGATATTAAATGGAAATTTGTGTATTTTGTATGTTTGAAGATATGAAGTTAACGAAACCATATTACGTTATTATGTACTAAGTTTTAAATAATAGTTTTATTGTGAACTAGTGTATTTTGGCAAAGTAATCGATAATATTTATTTTTCATTAAATGTTCACACGCATATTACATGAATAAAATAATAATAAATTTAGTAAATTATAACATAGTAATAAGAATATGGCATTAAGTACTTTATCATTTACAACAACATGCCTGAATTTCACAATTTTTTCAAGTTACGTAATTTGGTTGTATTATGATACTCAATAGAGATGTGATGTGACTATTTATTTTCGTTAAATGACATCAGCTGATCGAAACTGTTCATGGCGAAATTTCCATAAATAACGTAGTTTGTACTAAAACAACTTTGCTAAATAGTTTCATACCATTAACTGAATCCGACCTTCAAATATGACTACACCTTGCTGTTACACCCTGTATATACTTAAATTATACTTTTGTGTTTGTGTTATTGATATGCTACTATACCAGCTAACATAACTAAAATCGTCAGATCTCATGGACATATAAATTATCACCAATCGTCGGAAAAACATATTCACAAGGAGCGACATAGAGTTGTTAAAACCACCAAATATTACGTACTGTTCCCAATTCCGGATTTCCGGAAATGGTATTACTGCATCGTAGGACAAAACTACTGACCTAGGAAGTCGAAGTTGGATTTTAAAGTAATTCTAATGGTGCCATGTTAAAAATGCAGTAGATAACTGACCTTTTAACAAGGCAGATAATAAAAAAGTAACGAGAATGGCCACTCTCCGCCCTTGTAATTATATCTCTACCTGTATCTATACAAATATATATGTGGAACACCTTTTTTTTTTTTTTTTTCCAACCATTGATTATCACAATAGTGTTAATATGTTAATTAATACAAAACTTTGTTGGACAAACTTCCTTATTAAAAAATATTCCTATTTAAACACACACCAAACAGGCGCCCCGACATCGTCGATTGCGAACACGAGTCCGTTACGCCGTACTATTCCTTATACAATACATTATAAATTGTGTACGTCAACCGGCTGCGCAAGCATATTTACAGCGCCTTTAGCGGTCACCGAATTTTGTATGTTAAGTTTAGTAGCAGTAGAGCTGTAAAAGAGTTCGTCCAGGGAAGTCTGGCACCTTGCCTATTTCTGCCGCCAAACAGTAATGCTCATGTTACTGCGTTTCGGTTTTGAAGGGTAAGAGCGCTAAGCTTGCTGGTGAAATTACAGGCATATGAGACTTGTCAACTCGTGTCTCAGAGTGACGGGCATAGTGGCAGTGTTCCTCAGAATTTTGCGATTTAAAGCTGTGAATGGCATTGTAAGTGTCATGGATAGGCGTGTTGATTACTACCAGTCACGACTTGTCATTTGATTTTGTATAATTTTGTTATTGAATTGATATTCAATATTTTTTTTGTGAAATTACTCAATTACTTTATTATAATTATTAATACAGTTTTATCTAGCAGCCCCGCTTTTATTAATGTTTAGTCTCTCTCCATTCTAAGGTTGTCAGGAAGAAATCGCTGTAAGCGATAAGACCGCCAATTGTTACCCTGCTAATGTGTTTAATTTTTGTCCTGTAATCTCTCTGTGTATGTGGTGCTTACAATAAAGAATTTTTTATCTATCTACAAACATCAAACACTTTGGCCGGATCGACGGAATTTTTTTTAAGTGTTCGATATTTAATGATCATATGTTTGTAGGTGGTGTTAGGCGTAGCAGAAAGCGATCAAGGCAACTGGAAAGCATTGCTCGCGGCATTGGGATCTGCTGTGTTCTACGCAGTGCATTTGTTGCTGTTCAGACGCGAGCTCAGGAAAGGAGACGGCATAAATGCTCCTCTTCTTGTTGGTGAGGGAGTATTTAAATTTTATTGTATTGAGTTGTCTGGCTGTGAACGTATGTAGAGTCGTAGGTAGTTGACCGCAACAGTTTGAAGTTGTTTGGTAATAGACATGGTAAACAGATCAAAGGCTTTACACAAAAACTGTGTATGGAGTGTCAGGAGATAGTCTCGCCGTATAAGACGTACAACTCTAATGCCCGTTTGCACTAAAACCAACATAAGACAGTCTTTGCAAGGCGACACCTAAGGTTAAGTAACGCATAATTACAAATACGATTTGCACCAAGACAGTTTGTCATAGGTGCCAACTAAACTTGTCATGCCTAACTAAGTGAGTGAATGACGAGCAATAAATGAACAACGAATGGTCAAGGGAAAGCATAAAATGAATCCGACTAAACAGATTGCAGTTAAGGGAGTTTTGTCTCTTTCTGTTTTATTGTTATTTGTCTTATGCCAGAAAGAGATGCAGCTCTCTTAAGTATCATCTTTATTTATCACTATAAAATATTAAAATTATACTGTGAACCCATAGCCCCGCACTAGGGAAACCCTGTGTCGCGGGTGCCATGTACACACACGTACACAACCACAAATTACATCCAAACTCACGAAAGAAATAAATGTAACCCGCCCGGCCCGGAAATCGAACACGGGACCTCTGCGTGGGCCAGTGGCGAGGCGTGAAAATTGTCTGTAGTAAAGTCGGTGCAAAACAAAAAATACTTGCCTTAACAAGTGGCGCCTTGGCGACAATTAAACATAACACTTATTAGCACACAAAATACTAGTATACGTTATTTCACTGGTTAATTATTCTATTACTTTTAAATATTTATAATACGTGGAAAATTTTAGGTAAGCCGGTGGGAATCGAGTTATATGAACGCCTCGTCACTGGCGTGGCCTATAAGCGGTTTTTAGGTTTCAGTTTTATTGTTAAAACAAAATCAGCATGTCATTTTTCTAAAATAAAAAAAATATGGTGCCAATTTGTCGAAAGTTACCAAAGTTTAAATGCCTTAGTTATGACAAGGAGGGCAATGCTGCGCACGAGCAGGCCACAAAAAACAATTATCATATTATTATCGTCTATGGCTTTTTCATAACGTTCTTTTTGTATAGTGAGCGTTTATCCTCAATTCGCTTAAAGGTGTATGCGGCAGCGCATGCGGTTGCCTGGGCTGGGCACTAGGCGGTTTATTAGCGGCAGGAGGGGCCGAGCCGGCTTCTTTACCCCCTCCGCGCCACTTCAGCTGGCTATTACTGGATGGAGCACTGGGGCCACTATTGCTCGAGTCACTATGGCTTTGGTAAGTTGCTATTGGACGCGTCTTAATTCGAATCTGACTTCACTATACATTGGTTTAAATTGTTACGATTTTCACACATTATTTAAATTTGAAATAATATTAGTACAGAGTACTAAAAAAGCGAAGTTCAAAAGTTAGTGGAAAGTGCGCGAAACCGGATTCATCCCCTAGTTTGCCATCCTTCGAGGGGGTATATTTTCTTCAAATTTAAATGGCACCACTAACGAGGTACTCTCTTTCCAACAAAAAGGAATCGTCAAAATCGGTTCACAATTATCACGTAACATACTAAAAAAAATACAGTCGTATTTAGAACCTCCTCCTTTTTTAAGTCGGTTAAAAATCGGGACTTAATCGCGTGTGAATATATTTTACTTACCTCGACTTTGGTCTCGAAGTGAGTCCCTTCGAGACCTTAGTCGTTGCAATGAGTTCCTTCGAGACCATAGACGTTGCAACACGTCCAAATATCGAACCGACGACAAGTCGAGGTAAATAAAATATATTAAATTTTATTTATTATATTAAATTACCCAATTAAAAAAAAATCAAATAATGGCTAATATGAGGAAATCCAAAAACGATTTTGGAGCAGGTAAAGGTCTTGGATACCATTAGATCTTTTTTATGGAAATAATTTTAGTATAGTTTTTAGGTCAATTGCGAGTTTTCCATAGAAATTAATGAAATAAAAAAAATACAAATAAATTAATTTAATCAAAATGATGATCAAAATTTCATTATAATCAAAGAAAACATCTACACAGCAAAAGTTGGTCAAATGTAATTTTAAAAAATGTAGCCGGATCGAAGGAATTTTTTCTGAGTGTTCGATCTTTGTATTAATAAATATAAAAAAAAACTTTCAAACGACCATTATCAATTTATGGAAAAGCTAATTGCATTCGTGTTTTAAGAATCCCCTTTGTAAAAGTTGCTACATTTAAACTTGCCCTTATCATAAAGACTTGGTGTAAAGTTTGTTGGACATTATATTTGTACTTATAATAAGATTTAATTATAATATAGTATTGACTCTCTGTACCTGGTCAGATATGTCCTAAAGCATACCAAATTACAACGATTACCCACGATATACTTAAAACAAGAATTGTGTCGTAAGTAGATTCAAACACCTTGCCTTGAAATACGTGTTGCGAACAGGGGTCGGTCTCTAACATCGCCTCAAACAGCGAGTACAGTGATCGGGCTGTGCATTCCACTCGCGTCAGCAGTCGACATGTGCCGCAGCGGCGGCTGGTGGCGCGGCGCGGCCGCGGCGTTGGCCGCCGCCGGATGGGTGATTGCTCTTATGGATCTGCCACGTACGCCTGCCAACTGGTTAACTACTAGGTTACGAGCTGCCGAGGGATTTTCGTGAGTTTTTTTTTTAAATTAAACTGACGTATCTATTTAATCGTGAAAGTTTACTACGAAGACATCTAAAGCCGGGTACTCACTAGCGAGCTGTAACCGTAACCGTTGCAAGTTATGTTTCCAAAAATTATTGTACGTACGGTCAAGTACTGTACGTACGTACGTCACTGCGTTCCGTTACATGGTTCGCGAGCAGAACGCGTTCGATTCGCAGTGAACGGACAATAACCAGGTAACTTATTCTAGAGAGTGAAGACTGTTTGTATCTATCGCGTTACAGTTCGCTAATTAGTACCCGCCTTTACATCTCTAACCTTCAGTGCTTTCGAGACAATTTCGCGATGTGACTATTTTTCTAAATATTAATTTTGAGAAAGGCACATTTTCCGAAAAGGACATTTCGCGTAGTAGATATTCCTTGGTTGCACCCCCTTTTCAACTCTATTTCGATCCTAAGGTTGTCTGAAAGAAATTGTTGCCTAGTAATACGATCGCCTGTTGCACATTAGCTTATTCTTTGATACTTAGATTACTGTTCTATGTTGTCATTATAATTTTTTATGTGCAATAAAGAATATTTCATTCATTTAAAGAAATTGCTTGTAGGTAGACATTGTGCGTACAGACCCCGAGTTTCTATCATTATTAATGTACGAACTAGGCTTTTACAGCTTGCAAACATATCGTGTAAATGTAAAAACATACTTTACACCTATAAAATACTTGTGTTTCAGAGCAATAAGAAATCTTCCCGAATTAGATGAGCAGTCCGAAGCTCTGATGTCATCAGACGAGCCGACGTAGCGATCCCACAGACGCGTCACTGGTAACACTTTGTAAGGCTGAACAGCTTATGAGACTACACGATTGACGTATCTTCAAACATGAATCACACAAAAATATTTAAATAAGAATTGATTTAAGACATTTTAAAAGTCTTATGATGTTTTGAAACAAGGGTGAAGTGATTTGTAACCGTTGTTTTAATATTTTAAGATCCTGTTAAGAGTATTTACCATGTCTATGAGCCGTATAAATTACCGTACATAGAGTTTGATAAAAAAAAGCCCTTAAAATTAACAATACCTACTTTTGTTGTTCATTGGCTACATTATTACATATATACTGGGTTATTTGTAAAATACTAACAACCTTGCAGGACTATACTACTAATTTTATAAACAACAACTTTTGTTCTATGAATTTTATTAATTTCTTATAAAACTATTAAGATCGCTCATAACGGTTTTATCTCTTTGAGGTAACAAAAGAATGCGCTAGCGTAAATACCAGCCCGATACAAATTGCAGGAGCGAGACTGGGCATCGTCGGGGAGGACCCTTGCACTTGTGAACTTACTATTTTACAACCAAATACCGATTCAATAAGTCTCAGATAGGACTACAAAAACTTTAATGTTTATTTTTGGTAAATTTGTTATGTATTGTAAAAAGTCGTGGAACTAAAGTTGTTATGATGTTTGTAATTTAGTCAGGTGAGGTTGTTACTATATTACAATAAGTAATATATACCAAATACTGTCGTAACTCGAAAATGGTGATATTGAGAAGACACAATTAGCAAATAAAATATATATATGTAATTGACAAAACTCGATTTGAAAGATCAAAAATTACTGAATGGAACCAATAAATTCATATTCTTGTTTATAAGTGGATGACTTAATATTATGTATAAATAAAAACAACGAAATAAGATTCATTCAGTATTTACTTTTTAATTTGCAAATTGTGTCTTCTCAATATCACCATTTTAGAGTTACAACAGTATTTGGTTTCATGTTCAGTATTATGTACATGTATTACATAAATTGTTAAAATAACTTAGTAAAATGAAATATTTCAGAAAACATAATGCTTGTACATAATACAACAGACAGACACAAAAAAAAAAACAAGTAAAAATGAGTCCAAAATGAAGAAAAATACTCGATCGCAGTAGAATTATGAGTACAGTAGATTGTCACCCCAACGCGCTTCCCTTTACACTGTTATTCAATGATATTGCAAGCAATACACTAATGTAATGATCTCTAAAACAGACTTCATTGTCCCACACAAGGAGTTGTAATCCGGCTTTAAATTGTTTATAAGATGTACCTCTCGGAGACCAAATGTCGGACACTATTCTTAGTTCACTAGCTAACTTATTGGCCGACTTACGAAAGTAATAATAATAATAATTGAAGTATAACGGTAATTATGTCACCATTTGTTAGTCGTTCGATATGTATCCGACTTAAAAGTAATAAATTTCTTCACTGAAGTTATAATTATACTGTGGGCGAATTTGAATTACGATATAAAAAGTATATACTGATTATCGTGTATGTATTCAATATGGCCGTCATAAAAGGCGACTAAAAGTACGTCTAGAAATGCACGACTAAATGTAGTGTATTATTTTTGTCAAAGCACTTTAGAGTGATACTTTCTCGAGAGAAAATAAAATAAGCGTAAGTTGTATATTATATTATTAGGTGCTTATTCTGCCCTCAGAACGAAAAAAGGCACAACTGCTGTATAAAGTACGCATAGTTGTGCATTTTTCTTTACGAGGTCATTATTAGAGATACAGAATTCTATATTGACAAGGATTCTTTATCGAAAGCTCCTTTGCTGATAGGATTGTACTGCGTTATGCCGCTCCTACAGGCGCGTACCCATCTAGAGCATTCGCCTTTTCGTGAGCATTCGATATTTATATGCAATAATCACTTCACTCATCTGGGCATTCGACATTTAAATGCGATAACTTCACTCAGCTGACCTTTTGATATTTTGCTTTGCGTGAGCATAAGAATGAATAATAGGGTATTTTATTAAATTTCCTTAGGGCTTCAATAAACTCACATTTTTCGATATGGTAAAAGTCGATGTTGCAACATCATTAGTGTGTACAAAGCGTGTGTGCACTGTTAATGTGTGACGTCATAAACCGCTAATGCTATTTCTTTAGAACTCCTGATTACGGAATGCCTACTTCTTAATTTAACGAATTTTAGTTTTCTTTTCACACTTATTTATAATTATTATCATGTTGACGAAGCTTTTAATGTTCAAACACCATATTATACGAGATGATAGCTTGCAGTTTGTTACGTCGTTTACGATGTTTAACATTGGATGTGTACCGCATGAATATTTGTAAACGAATGCTCATTACAAGGAACTGCTCGCAATGGGATCGAGCAATAACACTGAAGTTATTAAACATTATACACTTGTTTAATAAAATTTTATCATAAAAATTAACAAGTAAAATGTGACCCTCGCCGTGTTGTGGAAATGTAAATTCCTAATTTTTTTTGACAACAAACATTGAGTAGTGCTTTAAATGCTAACGCCACATTTTTGGGTTCATATTAAGCAGCGTGTGTATTGTACCATTATTTATCACATAATAATATATCAAATTTATTCTAGAAGTGAACAATTCATTGAAAAATAGTTTATTTTTGAACTTTAAGCACGACTGTTAGTATTTATTTTTGAAATTACTAGTCTAATGTGGAGCAAGTCGTCATTTTGATAAACCTAGGTTGTTTAAGATACCAAATATTTTGGGAGTTTGGACTGGGAGTAAAGTTTCTGTTTATCATTCATTATGAATATAATACGTGAAATGAAATGGCTATAAAATGAAAAATGAACTCCAACAATAATATTGTATTTACCTTCAAGAAAGATAAATTACTCCATAACAGGTATGTGACATATTGAAGGCAAATAATAATAATAATAATAATGATGTACTCCACAACCACACCAATAACTTGGTCTCAAACTAGGGAATACCCTGTACTATAAGTACCGGAGCAACGGAATTCATTCCGGGGTTTCCCCAAATTGATCCAACCGGAAATGAATCTGGGACTTCTTCATCTAGTGCCCACAGTGCAAACTGTCAAATAAAAAATAAGAAACGGCGACATTTCACTCCATCCATAGTAGCATTTATTGTAATAATTAAGTAAACGTGTTAACCATAAGTAATGATCATTCCATTAACATGAATTATTTTGTTTCTTTTGTGTGCAATGTAGGAAAAGGAAAAAAACTTGTTTCTCTATAGCCTGTCTTTTTGAAGATGGAGTAAAATGACTGTTCATTATGCAAAAGTCTTGCCCGCTTGCAAGCAGTTAGTGATTGCAGTCGATAAATATTCTATCTATAAGCTCCCATATCTTTCTACGTTAGTTTTCATTATAGTGACCCTCGCTACCTAACCTTAGGGCATCTATCGACAGTCGACTAAATGTTGGTCACGTTTATGCAATAAATAGTCCAACTTATTAGAATCATCATCGGTCCATTATTCATCCAACTGCTGGTCACAGGTTCATTTGCATTGTAAAGTTTTTGTAAGTTCACACATAGATACACTGCATTTAGAACTATGTTTGTTGAAAATACAAAGAGGAAACATATTTCAATTTTTTTCATTCTAGTTCAATATAGCTAATCAACTCCACTTAGTTCTTATTAAAATTTAACCTATATGAATAAAATTTATTGCGGTACTACTAGTACCGCATTAAATTTTTAAGTGTGAAAACAAGAATAAAGATTGTAATAACGCAATTAGTAATCATTAGTACGTCGCAACACTCACAATTCAGACATGTTTTGCGAAACTTTACCTTCTCTCACAATTCTATCGATAAAATTATCGATAACATTTACATTACTATTTAAAATTTTGAGAAAACCCCTTAGAGGATGAAAAAAATAATAAGGAAAACCCGCAACCCTGCAAATGTCATTTTACTCCGTCTTCAAAAAGACCGAATATGTTTTGTTTTTTAACCTAGACGTATGGCATCTGCCGCGCTGCGTTACTGCCTGTCAGGTACCTGTCGCGCGATGGATGCAGCGCTTAGTCAAATTTTAATACCACGTACCATGAAATATATCACCCGTATACTGCATTATATACAGATGTCCCACAAGTATGGGGCACTGGGGAAAGTACTTTATACATTGTAATAGGATTATTTGCTTCATGGAGACATTTATTTCTAAAAGTAAGTAATATTGCATTAAAATTTTGAATAAGTTAAGCAACTTTTTCATTAAAAGAGTTAGTCAACTCTTTTAATGAAAAATTTTTCCTATTGTTATTAGCCGAAACCTCATCTTGAAGTACAAATATTGATTTACTGTTGACAGTAAGTCAATATTTATATAGTATAATATATTGTTGAACTAAAATTTGCACCATGAAATATAAAATTTGTTCATGCTGTTCCTTTAAGATACTATGTTACTTAAAAGGAATTATTCCCTATATTTAACCTTTCAATCGGTATCATAAAAATAGAGGATTTTTTGGTCAGTTCGATTCCCAGATGAGGCAAGCAATTTTTGAAAAGTCTTTGTATTTACTATTACTTTTATAAATAATATAATTTCTCTCTAAAATGAAAAAGTTCCCTCCGTGTCCCCTAGCCGTGGAACGCTCTGTATAATTGCCGCCTGATGCAAGTATAAAAAACCTTTCCATCGTAAGATATATTGGTAGTGTGTAAATTTCGTCGTCTGAAGAGATCTCAAAAATGAAGTTGTAACGTGTACAACTTTAATTTTAATTAATTCTGAAGCTCTTATCGCGGCTTTCTATTAAATCATACAAGTTTAGTTTCACGATTTTCAAAGATTCGTACTGAAAATGTTTTATGTTTCAAAACCCAACCTTATGTATATTCACAATATTGTGAGGTATTAATTAGGTTACTATTCCATGTCATTGTATGTTTTATATGGCGCTCTGCAGCATTCAAACCTAAAAAAGAAATGGCCAATTTTAAAGTAGATCCTTATCATGTGGAATTTAAACGATCTGCTTTTTTCCAATTACACAAAAAGCGCCATCCTTTTAAGGTATGTAATAACTTGCCTACAATTATAATTGAACTTTTGACGCTTATAGAATTAAGGGCTGTTATAGAGGTATTTTTTCATAGATACAATTTATCAAAGCTTTTTACGTTATGGTAGCCTTTATCCTGTACGTACATTAAAATACACAATAATTTAGCTGCTACTTTATATAAAAATACTGGATTTTTTTATTTATCTAATTGTACTTTGTATATAGTAATTATTAATGCACATACACGTCACTAGATATTTATCTTATATTTACTGTGGTTATACATATGTATAGTAATTGTAAGCGTGGAAAATAATTGTTAACGTATTTAGTAGTTGTTTTTTTGTGATTATTTTGCGATATATCTCATTAATGTTTTTGGGAAAGATTTATGCGTCCAAATATGAGAAAGCGCGTGGATTAATAAATAGCAAAAGCAGGGGATTCTTGCCATAGGCATTATTGGAGAAAAAAATTACAGTTCCCTTTTTTATCTGAGACAGAACTTTTAGTTGTTGGCGTCTTATTAAGACTATTTGTACCGTATTCTGCCATGTTGACTCAAAACTTTTTTTTAAATAATTGATAACAAAACAGTCACCAACTAATTTCCTTGGTTGTAATATATACAGCGTTTCCAAAAGACAATATAGTGTATGTTTGTAACTTCGTTACACTTAGCTGTGCCTTTCCATCTTAAATCATCTCGGTCAAACTTAGTCAAACAATATTATTTGTACATACGAATTGTCACTAGTTGACGGAGGTCTGCTAGAAGAACTCTTATTTGTACAATAACTAAATTATCGTCTATTTTGTGCCCTGACTAATAAATTATTAAAAAAAATATTAAAACAATAATACAATTGATGACGCGTGCCGTAATGGTAATTCAAAATCGTTGCAATAGGGGATTCTCTGTACTGACCAGAGAAACGATAACTTAGAGTTATTACCTAGAACACCCAGGGAATATGAATTCCTGATACTATGTGTATGTATGTGGTAAAATGTAACACGCCTCGTGGGTTCTACCCAAAATACTAAATCAATTTCGAAATTATTATAATTAAAATTTGGTTTAAATGGGCTGCCTTCGTTCATAACCAAATAACAATAACCAATGATCTTATTAATCGAGGTTTTCAAAATTAGAATTATTATAGTAACGCCAACTCATGTGACGGCAAATGATGCCGTGACACGTTAGGTACTATTGCTATTAGGTCGAATCTCCTCTTCTTCAAGAACTATGTAATCGTAAGTAAATCCGTACGACGTTAAGGAGATAAATATACTTCAAATTATTTTTTTTAAATCATTGAAAGCAGGCAAGTGCATTTTATTTCACCAAACAGTGGAAATGGTTGGATATAAAATTTATTTTTTGAATGATCTGACAATTGTAATGTAACACGTGTTTTATTGTAAAAATTTAGTCATAATGGCACAGCCCAAATTTCGCAATTATAGCTATTATGACGGGGCGGGATTCAGATGACAAGTAGTTTGCTAATTTTGAAAAGTTTTAGAAAACGAATAATGATGTTCAAAAAGTTGTAAATTTATCTGTATTTTTTTCCAAACACACAACACTTGCTTTGGAATTGAGAATAATTTATGCATGTGTAATTATACTATGTACTATAATAATATAATTTCATCATCTTATTCAGTCTTATCTTTTTAATTATTATATCTAAAATGAATAAAATAAACACAGTATTATGTAAGGGTTATTTGCGTTGAAAATTGTGAAAATAGATTTTATATTACTATCTATTTGTGTCTTTACTTTTACCTTCTACGATTTAGCTTGAATACGGTCAAAAGGTTGTAAGGTACCTATTTTAAAATGCCCAGAATAGCTGAATCCGCGATAGTATGAAAGAAAAATTGCTAATGAGTCTAACTATATAAATGGGTATTTTATCTCTTTTAGGTAGTGTTTTTTATTGCCTGTATTGGCAAGTATGATTATCCCTACGGAA
This sequence comes from Hyposmocoma kahamanoa, assembly GCF_003589595.1. Taxonomy (NCBI): domain Eukaryota; kingdom Metazoa; phylum Arthropoda; class Insecta; order Lepidoptera; family Cosmopterigidae; genus Hyposmocoma; species Hyposmocoma kahamanoa. The sequence goes on along the minus strand of NW_020653852.1, from coordinate 11,717,217 downwards.
CTCATGAGGACGCTAAAATGTGAGTTGGGCAAAAAAGAAAAGCACGAGGGAAAATAATATTGAAAGGTATGCTTATAATCCATGCTTATAAACTTCAATTTTGATTTTACTTAGGTTTAAGTATTAAAATTGAATTTAAAACAGGAAGTCAATATTTTAATACAGTCGTGAAAAACTAAAACATGCTCCGCTGAAAAATTTTCTGAAAATGCACTTTCGCCTTTTCTTACGAAACAACGACGATATATATTCATTAAACCGTTGAAAATAATTTATACAACGTCATTTTACTGGATCTCACATACATATTCTCCACCGGCGAGGACAATCGTGTTATAAAGTATTGGACTTGTTAAATTAAGTATACGTAATATTTCAAAGTAACATTTATTAATAATGTCCTACATCGAAAGTTACACACAAAAGCTCAGATTTATTAACATAATATACAGTTAAGAGCACATCAAGCTTGAAATTTTGTTTGGACCGTGTTTATCGTAACGGGCAATTATAACTTAATTAAATCTTAAGTTTTAAGCTTGACGTGCTCTTGACCCTGTGTGTTACATCAAAGGTAGCAAGGACTGGATTATGCTGTTCCATTAATTTCCTCCCTCTTTCTCTGTAACATTCACACTCCTATACCTAATGCCTATAATTCCCCTGTCATAGGCAGGGCCAGATTTAAGATTTGGTGCTGTAATATACGTAGTATCTCTTAGTAGTTTGTGGCTCTAGCCCAGGAGGTCCTGGGTCGGGATTTTCGGCTCAATATTGTATTGTTTCTTTGCGTAATCATAATGAATGCATTAATATAATTTATTTAAAGTTCCATTGCACGTGGACGAAAACAATTAAAATCTCTTTTTAGTTTCTTATCAGATAGCACACCGTTTTTACCTTATTCGAATAAAATATAATGAATGAATGAATGAAATGGAACGTAGTTTTTGACGTTTGTCGTCGCTTTTTGAGGTTAGTTCTAAGATTGTAGAATTTCTTCAATTTTCGAAAATTTAATTCTAATAATGAGTGCATGTAGTGTGGATGTAATAAAATTGATCGGCAAGTACTTAAATACGCCAGTGGGAACTGTTTGTTACAATACCGACAAGGTAAAAATATCTTAGCTATTTTACAATCTTTTATTGTTAATTTTATGGTTTACCACATTATTATGTGTAATATATAAAAATACATTTTCAGGTGTTAACAACGGTTTTTGACAAGAAAAATGTAGAAGGTTTTGCTAGTATTGTATTGCGTTTGGGGCAAAATAGCGGTGCTGACCTGAGTAAAGAGCAGCTACTTCTTGGTTACCAATGGTTGGAACACATCGCTATGTTCGCTAACCAGGCCGCAAGTAACACTGTTTTTGCTAGAAGTTTCTTAGAAGTAAGTATCATCAATACACACTCATCATTCCCTAAGTCTGCAGAAAGCTATAATTAAATAAGTTTAATATTAAGTTATTTAAGTTTTTACGCAAAATAGGCGCTTTGTCGTCGAGTTGCGGATACCAGCCCATTGCACCAAGCACCAAGTTTTTTAAATCAGAAATCAGAAACATTATTGTGCTGAACTGGTAAAATAAAGGTGTTACATGCAATTTCATTCACAGCTCTTACCTAAGTTAGGCATGCAATGTCAAAAAATTCAATTTAAATTTAAACTACAATATAAATTGTTCATCCAATGGTGCTCTGGGCTGCAAAGTAAAAGTTGTCGGCAATATCTGACCTAGAGACACACAAGACTGGAAAGTTTATACAGCCTATACCCAGCTGTGGGTGATACAGAGCTGAAATGAATTAATGGAAAACAATTTAAATGACCTGTTGCAATTAATATTAAACATAATACACAATTTCCAAATATTTGATATCTCTTTATAAAATTAATATAGATTATAGAAAACATTGTCTATTATATAAACATTGTGTACATTATATATTTTAATAAAAAAGTTATTTACTGGTATTATGCCCAAAAAGGCATATTTCAGCCCTTTTCTTTATTTATTATTTAATGAGAGAGTTATTAAGTTTATTATAGATTATGCGTAAACACCATTTTGTATTGTGAATATTTAAATTTTCTTAAAATATTTATTAGTAACAAATAATAATATGTTCCCATGATACATGTTCATTGCAACTTCAACTGACACTACATCAACCAATACAGATGTTTAAAAACAGTACAGATGTTTTAACTTAAAACTACACAAGTACTGAGACCAGTGTTGGGCGTTAATCAATTAAATTTCAATCAATAATTCAATCAGATTAAAAAATCAATTCAATTAAAATCAATTGAATTGATTTTAATTGCAATTAAATTTGCAATTAAAATCAATTCCGGCCGGTTGGGGGCCCCGGTTGGGAACCCCGCTTGGGGGCCCCGGTTGGGGGCCCCGGTTGGGGGCCCCGGTTGTTGACCCCGGTTGTTAGTTGCGGTTCTCACAACTAACAATTGATTAATTGTTAATTGCGGTTCTCGCAACTAACAATTGATCAATCGTTAATTGCCAGAACAATTAAATTTTGCCCAACACTGACTGAGACATGACACTGCTATGTAAGATTAAAATTCCACATTATTATCGATGATTATGTGTTTTCAGCCTATAAATAATGCTCTTGAAGAGAATAGCTACTTAACAGGACAATTTTTGACAGTGGTAGATGTAGCTGCTTACTACGTACTTTATCTATTATTGGTAAGAAACATACATACTATCATGTCTGTCCTCCAATAAGGTAGGCCAATGACTGTGTTCTTGATGTTCATTATGGAGGACATATGTCTGTGTTCATTACTTTTGTATTCTCTGTTCACATTTTATACACAAACTTTCTGGGCTTTTTTCAGGACATCCTTGATTGGGTAAAACTATAGATATAGGAAAAAAGGGCAGATATGTAATGACGCTATGTAAGATCGGGTACCGATGTCGCCACTTTTTAGCTTGTGGGCAATTCAAACTTTACGCTCTATTATCTACTACCATAACTTAAAGATTTTGATTGGGTAGGGCTTAAAACGTGAAAACGACGTAACACAATTTTAAAATTTAACAAAATTAAACTTGCAGTCACTTGAGTAAGAGTTACCGCGGCATCTGTAGAATGTAATAGTTAAGTATGTAAAAATAGTAGCACATTTCACGGCGCGTTTTACGCCTAGTAGTGGTGAGAGTTGCTCGCGGTTGCCGCGGCTGCCGCGGCGAGGTACTAGTACTCGTAGAACCGCGCAGGACGCGATCACCTGCGCGCTTGGCGGCCGTCGTCGCCCGCGCACTTTGGCGGTCGGTTTAGGGGCATTGTGGTGCAGGGGCACGCGGGATGAGTTCTCTATTAACCGCGCGACTTGCTGTTAACTCCCACTAACTTCGCGGTCCATTCCGCAATCGCAACGGTTTCGTGCCCGCAACCGCGGCGGTACGTGCCCGCACAAATTTGCTGGGTCGTGAGCATTGAAATAGCAATAGAACTAGCAGCACCGGCGGGCGCAGATGGAAACCGGCCCGTCAATTGTTAACCTTATTTAACTTAAACTGACGCTACTCAACGAGCGATGTGGTCCTACCTAATCGACATTTACGAACCATGTGGCTGTTTTTAATATTAAAAAAAATATTCAATTTTTCATACTATACCTACACTGGTACAGGTGTATTATTAAATTAATATATTAATATAAATTATTATTATTTTCTTAATGGCGGTCACTAGGCTTGGGCCAGTGTCAGTGTTATAAGAATAATATAAAAAATATGGCGATCGTCGCCAGTGTCAGTTTTCCATTATATGTTACCACGGGTTGGTGAAGCTGTCACTGTCAAGAGTAAACTCGAACCATCAACGAATTTAATAAATTAAATTATGTTGTTTTTTATGAAGGATTTATGTAATTTTCTATAATTGTTTCTAACTTATTTTGCATACACATGTAAAATAAAGCCGATTTTATTTTATTTATTTTTTAAATGCATTTGCTATGGAAATTTAAACAAAGTAAGAAATAGTAATAAGAAAACCAATCTTTCAATTATCCTGCAGCTTCTATCCAACCTTCTTTTATTTTGAACTCATTGGAAAAACTTAAAAAATTAAAAATACTCCACGTTTCATCTACGAGTGTAATGGAATTGAAATGTCTAAATTATCTAAAACAATAATACACATACATTTTTCTTCAAGCAACAGCAACATACAAATTGACATGAAATTGAAACGGTTGTCCGAAATTTGAGTTGTGTCAAAGTTACTCGAAATAAAAGGTTTAGTAATAATAATAATAATAATAATAATAATAA
>NW_020653852.1:11711397-11712796 GCF_003589595.1 Hyposmocoma kahamanoa | reverse complement strand
AAGATCACAGTAAGAAATTCAAACGTTTCAGTAAAAATTTATTGTCGATGTACATCAGTCATCGTAAATGAACATCACTATATTTGAGTCTAGAAATTTCTACGGAGACAAAAAGAAAACATTGAATAATAATAGAAATAGTAACTAAAAATGCAATTAGCCGGTGGAATGTTATCTCACTGGTTTTAAAATTTCTGTTTTCACTCCAATTTTTACAATGTGTATTGCTACAACTTGGCATTTTCACGTTTTACCAGAGATCTTGTATGTATAACGATCGCCATGTCACTGTGGTGATGTATATAGGCGTGTCACCTCGATAGGATCATTTTGATCATATCGCGGCGACACGAACCACGCCCCCATACCAAATCTCCCCTTTTTTTCTATATCTATGAGTAAAACATTACCTTTAAAAATAATTTCCTATCATATTAAATGAGACTACTATATAGTAAGCACTAAACAGTGGAAAGAGCATTCTTTAGTGACTTCATAATGCATACTTTCAATACTATCAAAGAATATCTTTCCATTATTGAAAGTAGCCCCCTATCAAATTGTTTTGTACAGATTTTAAAATCTTGAGCGAACAATAATTACTGCATCATAGGGCAAGTCATTTAAAAAAGGAAACTGAAGTGAGCAAGTTCTCATTTTCTCTACAAAAAAATTAATGAAAGAAGAAATTTTTGTGTTTCAGGAACGTTTATCAGTCACAGAAAAGGAAACTCTATTACACCTGTGCAGGTGGTCAAAACACATTCAAGCCCAGCCTAAAGTGTGTGCTAGCAAACCTCCACTTCCCATGAACACTCTCCATCTTTCAGTTTTGGCTCCTGCTGCACATTGAGTATTATTATTAAAGAACCAAGATCAGAATTAACGTTTCTTGTCGTACGGCGTAACAGTATCTAAATGAAATATTTATTTTTACGTGAAATATTTGTAAATATTTATTTATGATTGGATGGTTACTTAAATATTTAGACAGCTAAAAGGGATTTGTGTACTCGTACTATGTCAAACAAACATAGACTAAATTATATTACAATCGCCAATTCAAATATTGAATAAGGTATATAAAAACGGGGTCCAGTAATAATTTTGTTGTAGAATAATTTAGACAAGAATATAGTGTATTGAAAGTACCAACTTAACAGTTTACAAAGGTACATAAACTTGGCTCTATTGACCGTTTTGTTGTACAACAGTTTATTTTTAACATAGAGGCTTACCTTAGTGATAATAAATTGAGAAAACAAAATTATATTAACAGTTTTTATGATAGATCAATAAATACATGGTTAATAATTTGTTATGTCTGCAAAGGTGAAAAATTTACTGGGTAGAATCGAGATGTAATTTAGCAGCAGTAGAGATCCATGTGAAACAGTTC
>NW_020653852.1:11676729-11701397 GCF_003589595.1 Hyposmocoma kahamanoa | reverse complement strand
ATTTTTTTTGCTTTTCACAGATGCCAATCCTTTATATCTAGTTAAACTTTTCAATAATAATGTCATATACCTTAATGTCTAAAGCATTGTCCTTGTCTTATTTTCCGTTTCTACACTTGACGAAATTATTAATAAGATGAGACTTTAATTTAAATTATGAATACGGTCTAGACGATTCGATTCGCTTTAATTTTGAATCGATTCGTTTAAAAATCGCATCGAATTGAATCGTTTACAAAAATCGCTAGATCGTAATATGCAATTTAATCGATCTTCATAAAAATCGAATCGTAATGTGCGTCCCTAGTGTGAAAGATGATATAGTGACTAGGATAGAAAACGGAATGCTTCAATGGTTTGGTCATGTAGAAAGGATGGATGTTAGTAGATTGACGGCGACTGTGGACCAAAACCTGGACCTCGATGCACATATTATCTAAATCAAGTAGAGGGTGTCTTTAAAGAAGTCCTGGTTAAAAATATCAAGAATAAACGGGCACGTATGATGAGACTGATGTGAGTGGAGGTGGCGAATGATGTTGAATGGTGATATGTCAGGAGCGTAGCGAGGTTGATCCCACGGCGCCGGCACAAACCCGGCGAGAGGCAAACCGATGGGGTTTAGTGGGTACACCCCTGGGTCCATGCTAGACCCAGAAGCAGCGCCCTTTTCAGGGCGCCGGGACTCCCACATAACCTCCGAGCCGCCCGGGCTCGGGGGTATCCATAAAGGATTCCCCACCGTTACCAAAAAAAAAAAAAAAGGAGCGTAGCGAGGTTCATGAAGTCTGTCTAACCCGATGAGAGACACGCGGTATGATAAGTAATGCTATAATCTGACTATAGGATGGTAAAAGTGAAGCTCACGGTAGCTTTAAATCGCATATAATATTATACGGGAGAAGTTGCTGCTCGCTTGCTGTAGGTGCAGATAAGGTGGTAAGACAATTTCAAATCTTTTGGACTAAAATGGGTAGAATATTAGGCCTTAGAATGTGTGTGAATAGTAAACTTTACCTGTCTACTTCCTCCATCTTTGCTGCCAGGAGCACTACACAACTTCAAAACCGCATCAATCTCTTTTTCCAGCAATTTGATATTCCCTTGCCCCGAACATGTTACCAAAATAGGTAAAACCAACAGCACTATGCCCAACATTTCGGTCTAACTGAGAGAAATCTGTTCTTTTTGGCCTATAAATTGGTCATAGTACAATAGTGGCAGGAAACTTGCCATTATTTGTGACAGCATGTCAGATGTTGAATGCTGTGGAAATCAGGATTGCAGTTAGGTTGAAATTAATAGGTACGTGGTCATTAGAGAGCTGGTCATATGACTATATGCATTTTGTATAAGTAGTTTTGCCAATTGTTCTTACTCGAGGTTTCTAGGTATTTGTTACAGACTATGGTTTGGAAATGAAACTATATTTTCGGATGTAAATCGCATACATTTGCTCTTTCAAACAAACCAACGCTTCTATGACGCCGTCAACTGAGACCATGGGGCCTATAGAGCACCCAATATATATGAGCAGTTGCGACAGTCTAAGAACTAGATAGACTACGGTATTAGAAATAGATATCTAGTAAGTTAGGATTAAATAGTAGTCCAGGCATATTTTAGTCGTTATTTACATATTGTCTTTATTTTTATTGATAAACAGAATGTTTCTTTGGAGATAAGAAAGTGGGGCTAATCTAGCAATTTATAGGTGGATATTGTTTTGCTGTTCCATACTTAGTAGCAGTAGAGGTCCTTGTAGTAGCAGAGTGAGTTCGTTCAAGGAAGTACTGCCACGTAACCTAACTGCCGCTGGGCAGTAATGTAAGCATTACTCCGTTTCGGTTTTGAAAGGTGAGGCTGCTGGTGATATTACAGGCACATGGGACTTGTCAACTTATGTATTAGGGTGACGAGTATAGTGGAACGCTTAGAGATCAGTCCATTCATTTGGGAGCTGCGATGCCACAGCCAGACATACAGACTGAAGTAGATAGAAATAGAGATTTAAGTAGCAGTAGAGCTTCTGTGAAAGAGTTAGTCTAAGGAAGTACTTACTTATTTTTGCTGCCAAGCAAATGTGAGCATTACTGCGCTTCGGTTTTGTTTTGAAAGGTAAGGATGCTGGTAAAATTACAGGCACATGTAGTGACATGTACCTGTAATTTCACCAGCAGCCTCACCTTTCAAAACCGAAACGGAGTAATGCTTAGTTGACTAGTGAGTCAACTTACGTCTCAGGGTGATGGGCACAGTGGTCATGCCCCTCAAATCTTTGTGATTTAAAGCTCTGTGTGGCACCGCAACTGTTATTGTCAGGCGTATCACTTACCACAAATTGGGCGACCTGTCACTTGGTATCGTAAAAAAAAGTAAAACATCTACCTAATTGATAATAATTCGCACTATTGGTGTAGATAGGTAAAGAGAGGTTGAAAGATTCTACAAAGAAATTAGCTTTTTTATGCTTATAATCTCAGTACAGAGTGAGATGGAGCAGGAATATCGGCTTGAAGGTTGATTTTTTAAATTCATGGAGAAATAATCTCAGTACAGAGTAGGTACTAAAAAATCGACCTCAAAAGTTCGTGGAATTACATCTATTATCAAGTTTTATTGAAATCGGTTACCGGAAAGTGCGCGAAACCGGATTCATCCCCTAGTTTCTTTAAATGTAAATGGGACCATTGCCGAGGTAACCTATTTCCCAACAAAAATAGAATCATCAAAATCAGTTCATGTATGAGTTATCGCGTAACATGCATTTGAACAAAAACATAGTTCTTCCTTTTTTAAAGTCGGTTAAAAAAAGTGGAGTTTTGAAGTTTCAAATATGTATACGTAATTTGTTTCATGTAGTTCGTATTATTTTAATGACTTTCATATGATAAAAGCACTTTTGACGTATGATCACATGTGGCTTTATTATTGTATGTAGGTACCAAGGCTACGAATTCATTAATTTATTCATATGTAGAGCGTATTTTTTAATTCACGATTTGAGTGTGGTAGTAATAAAAGGTGTGTATTTCAATGAGCATAATCACGGCTTAAAGTTTTCCCGTATCTATAGAAACAGGTTGTTCGGGTGTAGGTGTATAATATAAAATTATTAAAACGAAGTGGTAAAGTGCTAAGGTCTTTTATTTGCCATTAGGTCGTCATCTTCAATGACTACATGTTAAAGAGATAATTAGATGTCGGATTTTCCTGTATTCCATCATAAATTTATATTAAAATCATGGATTTATCCTCTATTATCATTACTGACTTGTTTTTTTATTATGTTAAAGCACCTTGAACCTGTGATTTATTATACATTCTCGTATTTATTGTATATGCTCATGTACCTAATTTTTATTAATATACAGGGTATCCCAAGACCATGCGACACGGGGAAAATACTTTAAATATTGTAGATATGATATTTTACTTTATAACATTATTTTATTTTTAAAAGTAAGTAATGACTGCATGGAACCGACCAAATCGGCTGCTCCAGAGCAAAACCTAGTAAGGGACATATTTTTAAAAATATTTTTTTAATGGTGTACTACTCCCGTAGTAGACCACCATTACCCGTACTCGCGTAATGGTGGTCACAGCTGTTTTAAAATGCTACAGTTTATCAGAGAAAATAGTTAATAGTAAATAGTTTTGTCGATGCGAAAACTAACTTAACTCGTCATTTTTGCTTAGTCAAAATCAAAGTTTGGTTTATAAATCTCAGCCTGAGTGTGGTTCGTAACCAGCCAAAAATCTTTTAAATTACTGTAACCAATTTGAAACACAGTAAGTATTTGACACTTGTTTGGTTTTAAAGTAGGCTAGTTAAAGTGCCTTACTTTGGAATTGGCAATGAAATGGCAATATTGAAAATATTAGTCGGCTTATTAGTTTAATTAGTCAAACAAAATCAAATTTTTTCAATATTTTCTAATGCAGATACTAACTAAGCCAAATACCTAGCAAATGCTTATATTGTGTATTGATTCTGGCTGCTACAGTATTTTTTCTTAATTGTTTGTGCAGACGTAAATATTAAAAGTTAGGGTATAAAATATGTAATATATAAGTAAATTGTGATAATTTTTGGGACATTAATATTTATATATTATATATTCGTTGATTGGTACTTTACTATTTGATATTAACGTTTAAGGATGACTTTGATTTCTATTTTTGGGCTTTCCTGTAAAATTTTGTCAAAAGAACGTACTAGGTTTTGTTATAGGGCGGCCGAAATGTGAATAATATTTTAAAATGGGAAAATTTGAATTTTTATGATGCTGATCGAAGGGATAAGCAACGTAGTCTCTTAAAGCATAGTTTCCTAAAGTGGTTCCTACCGCCCCCAGCGGGCGCTGAAGACTCCTAGGGGCTCGGAAGCAATTGGGGGGCGTTTATGGTGTCCAGGGGGTGCTATCCCATTTGGAAATTTGAAATTATTTATATAAACTACACTACAAATTTGTATAACTTTTTTCCTTGATTTTTGTGTTAAGTTAATATAAAAAATAGGTGTTGTTAATTAGTGTTTGTGGATTGAAATTTTTTTATCTTGCCTAAGTGGACCATGGTCTTAAAGGAACACCGTTCAATTATTTATAGAATTTATTAATAAAGTGAACTTGAAACTATCAATGTATCTACGGTATTTGCAATTCATTTATCATATGTTCAAAATGTAAACCGTATAAGATAATATGCAAAATCTCAATCTTTGAATAAGTACGCCGTTCGTAAATTTTCATATCTTATTATTATGAATATAAGAAGTAATACGCCACAATTCTGTTTGGTAACTCTTCCGCATAGTCAAATTGTTTCTTGTTTATTAAATCTTTCTCGTATCCCCAGAAAAAGAAATCTAATAGTATCTGCGCCTGCCGTCTAATCGATCCATGTGTATCAATCAAGAAGGAAAATAATCATTAAGAAACTCGGCTGTTTTTCGACTGTTGTGTACGAATATCGACAGTAAAACGTATTACTTATAATTTATTTTAATTAAAATTTTAAATTTAAAAAATCATGTTAAAATTAAAGAAAAATTATAGTTACTATTACTTAAAAGGAATTAATCCTTATAATTCACCTTTTCGATCGGCATCATAAAAATACAGGTGATTTTCTTTTTCACATTTGGTCGGTTGAATTCCCAGGTGAGGCAAGCAACGCAGTATTACTTACTTTTAAAAAGAAATAATGTCTCCACGAAGCAAAATATCCTATGTTCAATATTTAAAGTTTCCCTTCGTGTGGCATAGCGCGGGACACTCTGTATATACATCATGTATACGTAGTTTACCTCAATTAGTTTAGCTTGTGTATATTTAATAAATCAAATTAAACATTAGCGAAGGTAGCCTAGTGGGAAAACGGTTATTTTTCTATTGAGAGGTTGACTGCTCGTCTGTTTTTTTATACTAATAACGCACATACTCAACATAGCCCCGCAATAGGGAAACCCTGTGTCGCGGGTGCCATGGACACACACATAGACAACCACAAATTACACCCAAATTCACGAGAGAAATAAATGTGGCCATACGAATATCCCGGGAATCGAACCTGGGACCACTGCGTGGCAGTCCGGCATGGTAACCGTTCGGCCACGGAGGTAGTTAGTTACCGTACATTTGTGAATGTTGCTAGTTATCTACTTATACAGTTGTCCCAAAACTCAACTATAAGCCGGAACCAGGGTGTTTTGCCCAGTTTGCAACTACCCGGCCCAGAAAAAATACCATAATAAATCCGACGTAACATATCTTGTTTGTTAAAGATTTGAAAAATTACAGCATTTTTAGGTACTACGCTTACAATTTTCAAATTCAACTGTTTTAATTTTTGTAACCACAACTCGAAAGTTATTGAACCAAAACGCCAAAGAAAGGCAAAATTACTAAAATTTCAAAACACACAAGCGTTCAGTTTTTTTCTTCAAATTGTTAACAGAGAAATTACAAACTCATTACAAAGGTTAGTGCAACTAGTCAAGATTCTGAAAAAACCTATGTTCTCTTCTCAAAAAAACTAAAATAAGTTTTTCTAAGTAGTGACCAATCTTAAAAGATTACCTTTTCTGAATGAAAATAGCTTTCAGTACCTCAGTCTTAGTTTAATTTGCGTTTCAGATTCATATAGTGAGACAGACAGTCGCAAAACTAATAAAAAAAAAGAAAAAAAAATAAAAAAAATAAAAGGAAATAAAACTAATGAATACATAATGAATACATATGATATAATTTTATTTCAGACTACAGTAAGTACCTGCTGCTTTTCGTATGCTGAAATACTTGCACGGCAACGCTTTAAAAATGACTTTTTCACTAATTGTACATGTTGTCGTAAATTGATCTGTAGGTTTTGGTTTTGTTTAAAAACATTTTTTTAAATTTGACCAAGTTCTGCTGCCTCGCTTTTTCTTTTCATAGAGTGAAATGATCCTTAAAAGAAACTGTGTCGATCGGCATTAAAAAAAAACAGAATATTATTCAGTTTTATAGACAATTCGCGCTTGACCAAAATTGACTGTGCCAAAATATTTTTTCACAAAAAATACCTACATAATGGTTCCCAAGACAGTTTCCTTGTATCTCCAATGATTTCAGATTTCCCCATACTGTTCTAGTGAAAAAAGCCACACTGTGTATAATAACTGTTGTCACTTAGTAGATGACCACGATATGATAAAAAATGTACTTAACCAATTACGTACAATGCTTTTAGTAATTGAAAAAGTTGTAGAGAACATTTGAAATCTATATATTGTTCGGTACTTCTTGATCTTGCTATCTAAACATAAAGGTCGCAACAAGTTCATACGTAAATCTACCTGTAAATAAAAATTCAAAATGCTTATTAATCCTTATCCCTTCCCATAATGTCCCCATTTTCCATTGCCCCACCCACTCCACGCTGAATCACCTTGGCTGCCGTAAATTCTTGTACCGTAGCCAGAATAAGAACCATAACTACTACCTGCCAACCCTGATTTTCCATACAAACCTATTTGTTCGTACAAATTTTGAACGCCGGGGTGCTTATTCGGTGTACTAACATAACTTGTGCTTATTACACCTGTATTGCCCGTGGCAGAACCTAATACCGTGTCTTGTCCATATCCATAAGTACCACTTAGGCGGAATGACAAAGGGACGTGGATACCGACGTAAGGCAGCGAAGTGCGGAACAGTGGCCAGAATGTTTCTGCATTGTCCATTAATTCTAGGTTTTCTGTTGTTTTTGTGGGACTCAACGTCGTTGTTGTAAGAGGCTTTAGTGTAAGACGCGTCATAGTTGGTGGTGGCGAAACAGATTGTGTTGTTGAAACTGACGGTAAAGATGAGGTTTGAAATGATGGCAACGTTGTTGTGCGTATTGCTGCATAGGTAAGTTTTTCTGTAAATAATGGTTTAAGAATTAGCTAATTACACTATGATAACTTTACAGTTTACTGTGGAGTAGATATTATTGTATTGAAGGTTATTTGTAAAATACCAACAACCTCACAGGACTAGGTATATAAATAACAGCATAATATAATATTAGTAGCAGTAGAGTCCCTTGCGAAAGAGTTCGTTCAAGGTAGTACTGCTACCTTACCTATTTCTGCAGCCAAGCAGTAATGTTAGCATATCCGTGTTCCGGTTTTGGTAAGTTAAGTTTGGTAAGTAGATTTGGTAAGTGTGCTGGTGAAATTACAGGCATATGGGACTTGTCAACTTATGTCTCAGGGTGACGAGCGCAGTGGCAGTGCCACTCAGATCTTTGTGATCTAAAGCACTGAATGACACAAACTGTTATGAACAGGTGTGTAGCTTACCATCAGGCGCACGACTTGTTCGTCCTTTCAATTCATGTTATAAAAAAAAATAAACACCAACTTTCATGACTTTTGATAATTCACCAGATTATACTTTCGTACGAAAATAAAAATATTTAAATAGATGTCGCTCTAAACGGTGATAGCTCTGTGCAGTAGCAAAAGAACGCACCCATTTCTATATTTATTTTTATGTATAACAGCACGCGGGAGGCGTTGTTAAAAGACAGATCTAAAAAGTGTCAGTTAGTACAACAAAAACTTAAAAGTTTATTTTTGATAAATTTATTATGGTTTTAATAAGTCATGGAACAAAAGCTGTTGTTTATCATGTTAGTAATATAGTTCTGCAAGGTTGTTTATATTTTACAAATAACCCTGTATGCATATAAAGCCTCAATTGTAATATAAAATTGTGACCGCGTGTCGGTGTTAGAAAGGATACACAAGGATTAATCAAAATGTTTGTACGACAAGTATCATCCATCACGGAGATTAATAATTAATGTTATTTGGACGACGTACCCCACGACCTCTTCCAATATTATAAAATAAGAAATAGCTATAAAAATAAAACAACTGGCATGATTACATACCAATTTTATGACAGACATTTAGATGTTTTTTATGGGAATACCCAAAAAAAAAATAAAAGAAAAATGGAATAATTAATAGCGATTTAAAATCGTTTTTGTTCGGTAACGGCCGCCGGCCGGTGACCCGAGTGTTTGCGATTAATCACGACAACAGTTTTTGTCCAAATTATGATGTAGAATCTTTTTTGTTAGATTTTTTATTCAATAATAAGAGGTCAAGAAGATCTGACTGACTGTTTATAAACTAAATAGCTTAAGTAATTATTAATACAACATTATAACAAATTAGTGGAGTAATTTCACAAAAAATATTCAATTATTTTTTGTGAAATTACTCCACTAATTTGTAAAAATCAATTCAATAAAAATTTAATTAGCTTAAGATAGTTAATTTACCGTACTGTATGGGAACCACAGATAAATCGTGAGCATTTCGTTCTACTCTCTTCTGTGTCCAAGGTGCAGATTTTTCGTTCATGGGGGGACTTGGTAAAAGATATAGAGCTGGATCAAGCACTGCACCATTTGCTATCCAGATGACACACCACCAGGCTATTAGGATCTGAAAGGAGTAAGAGTAATATATCAGCCACGTTACTTCAAACACAGTAAACACAAATTAGAGAAAAGGAACTATGTTGATGGAACCAATGGAAGATAATGCAACTTTACGTGACACAGTTTCTGAAAAATGATATCATTGTCTTGTTGTTTGGTATAAATAGGACGTTAATAAATTTATATAGTGGTCCGGGTCGATTACTCTGATTAATGAGGTCCACAATGACTTCAAAGTTTCAAAGAGTTAAAAATACGATGGAGTGTCGTTGTTATTTATCTATGGATACTCAAGGTTTGTGATGGTTGTGTAGTTAAGAATATGGGTGTAAAAATTTTAGTTACAATTTGCTGTTCATTTATTTATTTAGCAAAAGGAATTTGCAATACTGTACATCTATTTATTTTATTTTTTAGAAGACTTTTTAAAAACGAGGAGGTTTACAGTTCGACTGTATTTCTTGTGTTATGTTCGATGACTTTTTTATGTTGGAAGAGGGGTACCTCAGTAGCGGTATTATTAAAATTTTAAGAAAAAATTCCATCTCTAAGGGTCGTTAATTAGGGATGAAACCAATTTATTGAATTTCATCTACTTTCCGTTAACCGATTTCAATAAAACTTGGCAAATAGACATAATTCCACAAACTTTTGAGGTGTTTTTTTTTATAAAAAAGTTAGTTAAATTTACGTCTTGACATGCCGAATCACCTCATGTTTAGATTTATGTATGATCCATTTTACGAAATGATAGTTTGACGTTAATACAACATGTAAGATTTTTTTATTTTTAGATAATGATATTAAAGTAAACACATTACCGGAGACATAAACAAATTATTATAATTATTGTGATATGATTTTATTTGGATTACGAACTATAACGTCCTTGTATGCTTTGTAAAAAAAAAAATGTAACGTTTTTCTGTGTCCTAACTTAAGTGAGTTATTTATAATTGTTAGTGAGAATAAATGTCTTAGCCTTTTTTTATGATACACAGGTGTGTTCTTTAAAATTGTCAACACCTAGTTGCCCTTTTGAAAATTTATTTTCTGAAATATTATTATATTTTATAAAAATATTATTATATAAGTTTAGTTTATTTTGTTTGTTTTTAATATTCATAATTCTATGCAACTAATTTAATTTAATTCATGTAGTAAAATTATGTAACGTACAGGTATAACGAATTTAAATGTATTACTTACCAACATTTTATTACCTCACAGAATTAGAACACTCAAAATATGAGTTGACTCTAAACCAATGCACTACACCGAATGATGCAACGATGATACCAAAACTATCTACTTAAATGGGGAAAGACTTTCTCCTACGATATACGATAATCTTGCTCAAGGTCTACTATATTTTGGAAATGTTAGTGACCTACTACCACGATTGACGACAGTCTGTTTATATATCGAATATCGTATTCCATAAAGAACATAAAAAATTAGCTCCAACATGCTTTTATTCAATTATTTATGAATGTTAATTGTGGTCGGAGAGATTTAAGACAGTAAAAAGTTTATTTAGTAGTAGTAGTTTCACTCCTTGTGAAAGAGTTCGTTCCTTACACCTATGTATTTCTGCCGCCAACCATTATAAGGGTGCTAATGAAATTACACGTGGTACTTGTCAATTTATGTCTCAGGGTGACGGGCGCAGTGGCAGTGGCGCTGAGATCTTTGCGGTTTAAAGCTCTGAGTGGCACTGCAACTGTTATGGACAGGCGTGTTACTTAACACCATGTGCATGACTTGTACATCCTGTCACTTGATATTATAAAAAAAAGTTGTGTGTTAGTAAATATTAAAAAAACACAGAATCCTTTCAATAATCTAATTCATTGCTGTTCAGCGAGGTGTACTGCCAGTGTAATAGAAACTTTTGAACAGTGCACGATACAGGGCGGGATTTTTTATTAGATTAGGAATATTTTTGAGTTTTTTGTGTTTTGTTGTCGAAGCCTAGAGTTAATCTTTAGATTGTAAATGTAATTTTTTAACATTTGAAATGAATAAATGAATTTTAAATAAAATACTTTAACAGCAGCAGCAGGAGATAATATGTTGCAGATTTGCTTCATACCCATAAAAAAAACGAATACTCAGACGGCATTGAACCGGATATAGAAACGATCAACTGCAAGTTAAGTCAATATTTGTTGAATAACCTCAAGTCATAGGGAGTATCAACCTTTTCTGACGATGCTTAACATTTTGTAGAGATATTTATTATAAAGCTTACTTTTTTGTAAGTACTTATAACAATTTTGCACTATTTGAATTAAAATTTCCTCTTGGTAGTTACTTATGTAAAAAATATGCTGTGTTGTTATATCGAGTTGGTAGGTTTTCACGACTGTTGCACATAGGAATATAAAACTATTTTTTGACTGAGAGTTGGCCAAGACCAGGGCCCAAAACGTTGGTTTCTTTGAAAAACAAATGTACCCGATTTAGATCCCTAAAATAGTTTATTGGCAATTACTAAAGGTAATTCTTGCATTTTGTAAGTCAGTGATTTTTGCATTTTTTTTCTTAATATATATTTTTATTATCTAAGATATAATCGTTATTGGAGAATAAATCGTGTGTGTCTATTATTAACTTAGGTCATAATTATTATGCTTCTATTACAATAAATTTAATGTTCGTCACGCACTTAGCGGAGTTGGTTGTACTAATTATCTCCGTTTATCGCCTCATATTATTACTATCACGATCAAATATTATACATTATCATCATTCTTATCAATGACCATATATCAATGACTGTAGAATACAGCTATTATGAAACGACAAAACTAAGAACTGAATAAATAATATGGTTTGCATAAATACCTACGGTTAGCTTTGGTATCTTCGGACTTTACCTAAAGACGTATTAAAAGGTAAATACGTATGAACATGTACCAATAGACATATTTTTTTTTATGGTACAGGGTCAAGAGCACGTCAAGCTTTATACTTAAGACTTAAATTCTACTCTATGCAGCTTACGATAAGAACGGTCCAAAGTACAAAGAGTCAAGCTTGATGTGCTCTTTGACTGTACCAAGTGACTGGACGAACAAGTCGTGCGTCTGGTGATAAGCGACACGTCTGTTCATAACAGTATCAGTGTCACTCAGTGCTTTAAATCACAAAGATGTGAGGGGCGTCGCGGTCATTTCGCCCGACACCCTGTGACGTAAGTTGATAAGTCCCAAGTGCCTGTAATTTCATCAGCACCCTTACCCTTCGAAACCGAAATGCACTAATGCTCTTATCTTGGTGGCAGAAATAAATGAGGTGGCAGTACTTCCCTGAACGAACTCTTTCACAAAGAGCTCTACTGCTACTAAATACCTTTTTATACAAATGTAATTTTAAAAATTTCAGGGGTCATTGTAGGTCATTGTTTATAAACAAAAGGTCCAGTTTGGACATATAACTTGTAAAACTTTGCAAGAAAATAACAACAAAATGGATATAAATGTGTACTGGGTTACAATCAATATGCATGAATGTTTTTTGTCTAAACTTTTTAGGTATAAAATGAGAGGGCCAATATTTGTCTTCTTGTGGGTTTTTCCGAAGATTTCCTAGGGTTATGGGGTAAAGCAAAGTCTTGTTGACTTTGTGGTCAGTGTCAATTATCTTTTATATGTTAAGTTAGGAATGAGTAACGTAAGTTGTGTTTTTGTGCAATGAATCTCTCGCTTTAGTCGAGTTCAACGTGCTTTTATAAGTACTCGTTTGTGTGTTTAAACATTTTGAGTGCATTAGAACAATTATAAAATAGCATAATCAATATTTATTTAACTCCGGAAGCGACACCCACATTTAGGTTAGAATATATTTAGAAATGTTCGTTTCGTAAACTGGTACTACCGGGAATCAAACGCTGGCCCTACACAGACTAGGCTACACCGATGTCGTCGATAATACTATTTGTATTTAGGATATTTAATATGCTTTTCGTTATAAACTACAAGACTAAATATGATATTTACTTTGCTCTGTATAGATTTTGTTTCCAGTAATCAACTATAAAAAGTAGTATTTATTTGCACATTAAAAATTATGCCTTAATTTCGGTACAATTCTCAGTAAAACATTGTGAACGTGCCTTTTAAAAGTTCTCCTACATTATAGTAAAGCCGGTTTAAAAAAATGTAGTATTCGAAAATAAATTATTAAGTCAAGGTGACGCAGGTAGTTCAAGTGTAGGAGAAATTCTGAGGTCGAGACTATCCATAAACCGGTGATGATGGGCAATAAAATTAACATAATGTTAAGAAGTTTTGTAACACGTTTCCTTTGAATGTTATTGTCGTTTTAATTTTGAGGTATAAAAGGACAAAACCAAAATAGCGTTTGAAATACAGATGGAGGATAGTGAAATTAAAATCCCTATAACACAGATTGGAAAGTAGAAATTGTTTAGGTATTATATTTATGTTGCTGACAAATATAATGTTATCAAGTTTAATAAAGAACCTCAAATCCGTAATTCTACATTGCGAAGTATTACTAATTAAAAAAATCCTTCGTGAAGGATTCCTATCTTATATGCTCACAGAAATCTATATTACATTTCTGTGGATAGGCTCTTTTATTAATTAAAAAGATAGTTGTACATTAGTATTACACAACAATGTACCTACATACATAATAATAACAAGAACAGAGTAATTTTCAGATTCTCTACCAAATTACCTAAATATTCTAGAATATTATCATGATGAGTATTAATTAATATTTAAGTATACTACTTAACCTGAAATATTATTAAGTTTATAATAATATTATTAAATTTTTATTATTGATGTACTTGGATGTTTAAATAAAAAAAATTGCCACCAAAATTATATATAATTAAAATAGAGAAAAATAACCTGAAAATTACCCAACACTGAGTACAGAATAACAAATGTGGCGAACCGAAACTTTTTTGTATTTTATATCATTATATGTATAGTCTTTTTTATCAGTTTATTTTTTTTATCATTGTAGGTTGTGAATCTAAAGTTAAATGTACTTGTTTTTGCCCCTTTTCTTTGATTTCTCATTGTCTTCTCTGTTTTTCGCTTCTGTACTTGTTAACTATGTTTCCGTTTTAAACAAACTGCATGTACATTTTCTTTGGTCTCACTCTTGCTTACTTCGTTAGCACCCGAGCTTCATTTATAAAATCCTACAATATTATTAATAGTTAAACCATTACGAATTAAATTTCGAAGAGCTGTCAAATGGTTCATATTTAACTTCCTTCTCACTGAACGATCCAATCTTTTAAGAACAATAGAGGCCTCTAGCCAACCACTACAGAAAACAATTTTAGAAAGAAATGTAAGGGCGAGCTGCTGTGAATTATATCTATAAAAACACAGTGGTAACAAAAAACATTAGAAAAAAAGAAAGGAAAAACACTACAAACAAAAAACCCAAAGAGTTCATTCACCCAGTCGTGTGATTTATCAAAGCAACGTTTTTTCATTTCCCGCTCTGTCTTAGGTATGAACAATACAAATCAAATTCAGGATGATTATTTGTGTTGTTGATTTTCAATATATCATTGAAGACTATGTCCATCATGTCCACAAACGCAAAGGGAAATCTGTCTTACGAATGTAAAGTTATACAAATAAATATAACTTATTAATTTTCAGACTTCAAATGGCCGAACAGTGAACACGTATTTCTACATTTTTGGAACAATACATTACGATTTCCCGCGAAACACAACTTTTCTAACATTTTTTAGAAAATTAAATGATTGAAGAAAAATTTTAGTATCTGTAGAGCTCCTTCGTCCAGGAAAGTATTGCCACGTTACTTATTTCTGCCGCCAAGCAGTAATGTGAGCATTACTACGGTCTGATTTTTAAGGGTAAGGGTGCTGGTGAAATTACACGCACATGGGACTTGTCAACTTGTGTCTTATGTCAGATCTTTGCGATTTAAAGCTTTGATGGCACTGCAACTGCTACAGACGTTTCACTTACCACCAGGTGTACGACTTGTTCGTCCCTCACTTGATAGCATAAAAAAAAATTAAGATCTGGCGGTATGGCTAATTAAACGGTTAGCCTGTCCTGAAGATCGAAATATTTTAGTACCTATTAACTTTCCATTTTATTTTTGTCATAAAAACGTAATTGTAACTTAAATATAATAGCTATGTTAACGTGTCGTTGACTTTTTTAGATCTACTGATGTATGTGCATTATTTTCCGGTATGTCTTACAGTTTGGCTAGCACACGCACTTTCATTTATGCACTTTTCACGTCTAGCGCGGGCGAGACGCACTTTAAAATTGACATACGTACGTTTTTTTTGTGAATCAGTTTAAATGAAACAATCACTAAATGTTACTCAATTTCATCTTAAATTCTAATTATTACGTCACTTCTAAATTAGTTCACATATTGCACGGAGACTGGCGTGCACAAACGCACGTACAAAAAATCTAAAAACTGTTGTTTTAGGTTTAGTAACTTCATTAGGCAGCACTGGCTTTGATATCTACTTGAAATATTTCAATGTAAATGACTAAACGATAAACATAACATGCTATTAAAAAATATATATTTTGATATTTTCAATTTGGAAATAGTCTATTAGGAAATGGTCAACATTCTTGTTTGGTTTCCTGATTCACAATGAAACACAGATTGGCTTCCTTATTATCTATATTATATCTAACCTTGTTATTTAATACTATGAGACGTTTTGTTTAGATTGTACATTATTATTACGCAATTTATGGCATTGTTCTAAAGTGTGACCTTTAGTGCATATTACTTGAACGAGTTATTGCTAAAAACCTGATAAACAAGGAATTAAACAAAAAAATTA
The DNA here is from genome assembly GCF_003589595.1 of Hyposmocoma kahamanoa. Classification (NCBI taxonomy): domain Eukaryota; kingdom Metazoa; phylum Arthropoda; class Insecta; order Lepidoptera; family Cosmopterigidae; genus Hyposmocoma; species Hyposmocoma kahamanoa. Next base: position 11,685,556 of record NW_020653852.1, on the reverse strand, counting down.
AAATTAAAGAAACAAAGTGCACACTTCTAAATACAAAAAAAACCACTTTTAATGTATAATTAAATGTGGCTTTATTATACATAACAAGGGTACGGATTGTGGCGATTTCGTTTTCTAATAAGTAGGTAAATATGCTATGGTAGGTAAGTGATAAAATTACACAAATCTATTTCCGGTCTTCCGTATTTTTGACAAAGTTTGTGAGTTATACAAAAAATAAATTCGTTGTGGTTTATAATAATTTCTTTTTGTTTTTATGAGAAATTGTCTATTTCAAAATACTTAAAAGAATTACAATATACTTACTTATATTTTATTTATTGAAGGCCATCATTGCATTTGCTTCTTTAATTTTACATTTATGATTTTATTCCTTGTTCATCAGGTTTTTAGCAATAACTCGTTCAAGTACCTAATACCCTAAATGACCTTCGGCTTTGCTTTGTGTGGCCCAGTGCGATTTTTAAAGATGATTTATATGGGAGCCGGTTTCGGGTGTAAAAATTTATGTTTTGTTGTTGATTAATGTAAGTAACAAAAATGACACGCCTAAATTGATTACATTATATTGCTGGACGATCAAACTTATATAAAAAAAAAACAATTTGTTTCTGTACAGATAATTATATAAAACGTCACGATAATTGGGGTTTTATTCTATTAAGGAAACAAGAGTTTCTATCGCCACCGTAAAATGCTACCGATTTTCCGCGAAAAAATCTCAGAAAATTAAATTATTGAAGAAAAATTTAAATTTAAGGATTGGCAGTGTAGTCTAGTTAATTAGTTGTTAAATGCCTTAGCCTGTCCCTAAAGACGACAAATTTTACTACTACTATCAAGTAAATAAAGTAAATGTTAATAAGGATATCGTCTCCAAGAAAAGTGACGTGACGAAGATTGTTTTTGATTGATTGAAGAAGAAAAACCGGTAGTCTTCGAGTTGGATTTGTTTGTTCGTGCATTTGCTTCTTCTGGATAATTAGCTTTCAAACCGGTGGTGGCTTTGAACATATGACATTGTTTTGTTTTTAGGAAATTAAAAAGTTTACAGATTGGTCGTAATTAGTAGTAGTCAAAATTCTCGTCCTTCGGGACAGAATCAAGTATTTAATTAAACATACAGCCAGATCCTTGGTTTTAATTTTTCTTCAATAATTTAATTTTCTGACATTTTTTGAGGGAAATTGTTGTCTTTACCTTAGAGGATGGAAAAAAAATACGGTGGCCATTCTGAAATTATTCGAGTCGTAATTGAAGAATGATGAGTTTTGTAATTTTTTTTACTTGTTTTTGGCAGTTCGCGGATTGTGTTTGTGCCATTGCAAAACGGGGAATACTGGAAAGGAAAAATAATTTGGAGGTAAGCTTCAGGGAAGTGGGATTACGTTTAATTAAATATACACAAATAATGATAACAAATATATAAATTATCTTGTTACTTTGCTGCAATTTCTTTTGTTTATGGGTTGTCGACGGTTTTCAGAATAAATACGTACTTAGTGCTTTTCTAAGAGGTCTTTTGGGAAAGGCAATATCAAAGTTAATTGTAAATTCTTAAAAGAAAATTTTATCACAGGTAGACAACAATTTTTTATAGAATCTTCCCCACTCTTCTCAAGGAAAACCCAAAACAAAATCGACTCGTCAGTCCTGTTTGTTAATATACGTATTTAATTTTGTGATTATTATATTTTTGCGTTGAAAATATAGGCCTTTATAGAATAGTATTTAAACGTTGTATAGTTTGTTTTTTTGTTGTTTAATATCATTGTTATTATCTTAAATCTTTTCTACGGTGTTGTTATCGGATCTCAGGCGTGTTGAGGAAAAACGTTGTAACATTGCGTGAGTCGTTTTTGATAGTGTTTTTTTTGCAAACTAAAGCAAGGGGAAGACAAAATTTGGTATGGACACAGACAAGCTGTCTATATTTTCATTTTGTTGTTTGAAATTATTTGAGGTCGTTAATTAAATTATTCCATGTTCATTCAGTCTAACAGCCAACAAACTTTATTCAAACTCACTATGCAGTTACTGTGTATGTGTGTATAACGAACATCATTTAGGTACAATGATTAATCGTAAAAAGTAAAGGAAAAATTAAATTTCATTACCATATTATCTTAAAAAAATCTGTATCGTGCCATATTATTCCTTTGAGGAATTTGTCTTCTTCTTATATCGATAGCATATACTACCTATATGCTTGACATTGTGGTGAAAGGATTTGTCAATCGACATAAGGTACAACTTGCCGATTGTTGCCCAGCGCGAGCGCTAGACGTACAGGGCGGCGCGGCGTGCGGGCGGCATTCTTCGTGCACCCCAATTTTTTCAAAAGTGGAATTTGTATAAGTAGTAAGCTTATATCTTTTCCTTAAAACTAAGAAACACCTAAGGAATCTACCTATTTACAGCCTTCGTAGTCGAAACCTTTGGGCCGTGGGGTCCCGGTGCCCTTCATACACACATCAAAAAAAGTTTGCGATCAATAGCATAAGCTCCTATAATTCTTTAAATTTAACTTTATCAAGAAAAAATCTATGTTGTATGCTTTCTTTAAATAGGAATACCCTGTTTGAAATTAAAATATAAAACTATTTTTTTTTTATTTATTTTAAAAAATTGAGCCAATAATCATAATGTAATAGTGATAGAAATTTCATAGAAAGAAAAAGACTGTTTAATTAAACTTAAACAACAATTTATTATTAAAAGGTGTGAATTCAATATAAAATAACTCCTCCCCTGGCTCGAATACATGCGAAGATCCTCCTGGGCATGCTGAGGATCAAGTTATCCAGCATTTCCTGGGGTAACCTATCCCATTCTTCAATAGCGGCTTCCCTGAGCTCTGGAAGTGTCTGGGGACGTGGCTCACGGTTCCATACTGCTCGTTTAAGAGCATCCCACGCGTGCTCTATTGGGTTTAAGTCGGGCGAGCCGGCAGGCCAGTCTAATCGTGTGATATCGTATTCTTGAAGAGCAGCATTGACTCGTTGAGCTCGATGTGCGGGCGCATTATCATCGACCAGTACAAATTGGTGCCCATGGTTTACTCGGAATGGTCTGACGATATCATCAATAGCAACTGCTTTGTACATGTAGCCCCGATACGGGATCAAAGGCGTTCTAGCTCCAATCATAATGCCACCCCAAAAGGACACCGATTTTCCGCCTTGCTGAACTGTTCCAGTGGCAGTTCTTTGTCTTTCACGGTCGCCTGGTCTTCTCCAGACACGGACACGTCGGTTATTTGGATGAGTGCTGATTCGGGATTCGTCAACGAAGAGACAGTTTTGCCAAATGTTTTCGTCCTCACCTTCTTCATTTTGCCGAAGTCTAGCCCACTGCAATCTTCGTTGTTGAGGAATTGAGCGGAGCTCGCCAATTCCTCCGTGCTCGTAATCCAACCTGGTGCAAGCAATTGCGAAAGGTCTGCGTGCTAACATCAAGCCCAGAGGCGGCCCTGACTTCTGCTTTTATTTTAGTGGCGTTGATTGTTGGATCACGGGCTGACAGCAATCTAATATAGCGCTTTTGGGCAGCTGTCAAAACAGTTAGGCGACTGCTGCGGGGTCGGTCAGCTAAATTCCCCATTCCGTGATACCTCTGCAACGTAGCCACGACACAGGATTGGGATATAGCAAGTCTGCGTGCTATTACTCTCGTGGTGTATCCTTCTTCCCTCAAAGTTACTATTCTAGCTCGTAAAATCTCTGATAATCCTCTTGGCATTTTTTCAATTACAACTTTCCGCGAAAAATATCTTGAATCGCTTATAATTGACTAAATCAGATTTCTGAATGAGCGTAAGCTAGGACTGAAAGCCTTTTTATATGAAAAAACAATTGAACGGGGTCATTGTTTTATGTTCTAATTTATTTTTAAATAAAGAATCTAAAAAGAAGAAAAAATCATAATATAATCTACAGTATAAAAAAAGATTTCAGTTTTTCGAAGTGATCGCAAACTTTTTTTGATGTGTGTATGTACAAAATGTTATCCAAAAAATTAATCTATCTGGGAAACCCAATACCGGCAGCTGCCGGTTGCAAGGTAGCTACCTTGCGTTGGGCAAGGTAGCTACCATTAGTATAGGCATTAGCATACAAAGGAGGGACGCTGCCAGCCACTTGGGCACCTTGCCGCGGGGACCCAATTTTATTCATATGATTTAAACCTAGTTTTACTTTCTAGTATTTAAGCTTTTATTGTACCTTACCTGTATATTATGAAAATAAAATAGATTGACTTCCTAAGGAATTTTGAAGTAAGAAAATAAAATGAATATTTGCCGTGAAACATCAATTGACGCATAATTACTGTCAACAAAGTTTAGACCACCTTAACGGTTCCTTTTTGCGTAGGTACAAGCAATAGAGGCCAGTCGCGGCCACCGTTAGATTATTTGTTCTTGTCAACCAATGATATTTGAACGCTAGATTTTTTTTATTACACACAAAAGATTGTCACAAAAAAAGGACCGACAAAGCAAAGGACGGAGAAGAGACTTTAATTTTGCTGGTAGACGTTACTGTATGATCCAAAATATAGCTTATAATATACTTATACACGTATCTAATATATTACAAAATACTTTACACCTATAATAATAGGGCAACATAATAGGCCGGGGCACGGAGTATCAGTTCCAAACGTCAATAATGCTGCGCCGGTAAATACTGTACGGTAAATACTTCTCGCGTAGCAGAATTGTCACTTAATAGTCAGTACTTACTTACATTAAAATATTTTTTGTTGACAAAAAAGTATTTTGTTGAAATGTATTTTACAACGAAAGTATTTGAAATATCAATTACAAAATACATTTTTAGGGAGTAATTGAAATACAAATACAAGATACGTATTTGTATTTTAAATACGTATTTCAATTACAAGTAATTCAATACTGCCCAGCCCTGTATATAATATAACTAACGACGTTTTTCAAACCAATTTTGTTTTCTGGCTTTTCCATATTGATCAATCCTCAATTCTCGATAAATAATGTATCTGGAAATCGTTGGGGGAGGCCATAGATATAATCTATGGGGGAGGCCTATGTTCAGCAGTGCACGTCATCCGGCTGATATCATGATGATGATATATATGTATTTGTCTCTTGTCTCTAGATTTCAGCGGTAAGAGACTGTTTTTTGCAAGTTGTGTTGCACTCTGTTTACTCCATAATAAATTTATCTATAGTAAACTTGTAATACTTATTTTTATATGCATTACAAACATACAAACCAGTCAGTAACAGTGTTTCGTAATATTTTTACGTAAATTTCCTTCAACACAGTCTCTTCGTAGAATAGTAATTTGAAAATATTAGTTTTCGTAGTTACACAGACATAAAGGTTACTAATTGAAACGTAATTAAAAGAACACGATGCGAACACATACACCTTACAATATGTTTTTTATGAATAAAAATTTAAAACCTACAGTTTTGTACGTATAATTTACAATTTGTATCAATTTAGCAAATTCTTTAGTATGTTATTTGTATAATATACATATTATATATATTATATACATATTGTATATATATATATTCATATCTCATTCTAAACACAAAAAGTACCTTGCTTGTGATAATTATTAATAATTGTAACTATAACGTATTAATAATTATGTATAACAAACTAGTACAGTAATTTGGCAAAGAATAATTTAATATCATGGCAGTAAAACATCGTGATATTCAAAAAACTTAATATTACAAGTACCTTGCTATTAGTAAATTGTCTAATTTATAGTAATTTAAAAATAAATTACGAAATTTAAAAAGAAATTGCTTTCGGACGCTCTAAGGCCGGAAGTGTCACTTTACGCGCTCAAACTGTTAAAAAATAAAAATAAAATTATTATAGCGTAAATTTCCTCTGAATCGAAAAGCAGAGGTTAAACTACACAGCGTAACTTTAGAAATTCCAAATTCAATACAATATATAATCATTTTCATGGGCAAATTTTGCCATATTGATTGAATTCGACTATGCAAAGATACAAATAAATTTTGATAAACCTCAAAGTTTAATTTAATTTCTTGTTTAGACTTAAGTTCGTTTTGTAAATACGAAAAAGTTGGTTAGCTTTGCTCATTCGAAGCCAAAGTTTGTTTTAAAAATCTCACGCAACAGAAGATGATTCTAGTAGTAAAATAGTTTAGGTAGATACAAGTAGTGTAGGTAAACAGTTCTCATACTTGGTATGCACTTTTCGTTGAGTCATTTAACCACTTATCCAACTTGGTATTATTCCCGGTTTTCTCAATAGCTAGTTGAAAACATAGTAATTATATTTACTTGATACGAATTTTGAATTAATATTTTCTAGTGAACAAAATACTTTTGATGATTGCAATGCCAATTGTGAAATTGAAGGTTTTTGAAACAATACAAGAAAGATGGAAATTGATATGTTCTGAGTAATGCATATGTATACATTAAGAAAAAGACAATCTTATTTTAACTTAAGGGTGCTTAGTAAAGAAAATACATAAATATTATATAGTCTAACAATTTTATTAAATATCATCACAGATTAAATTCACGTTCGAATTTTGTTCATTAACATTAAAAAAATTAGGTTACACCAGTATGTCGATAGCATTTTACTCAGAGATGAGACATCAGGATTACTTATGTGGTTATTTTCATCCCTAGCCGTGTTTATGGTAGCCGCCACGGTGGTGCCAATGGTGTCCACCATGGTGGTACCCGTGGTGCCCATGGTGCCCATGGTGGTGCCCGTGGTGGTACCCGTGATGCTTATGATGGTAACCACCGTGTCCCCAGCGGGACTCTTCTCCTTGGAGGACTTCTTGATCTTCGATGACAGCTACTGGTGCAACTTCTTTCACGTTATCATTGTTGAGAGGCTCAGCTGGCAACGCCGAGGCATATGCTGCCACCAGGCAGAAGAGGAATGCTAGAGTAACTGCCTGTGGGACCAGAAAGTTTTGTTTGTATATGAAAATCTTTAATGTAGTATAAATGGAATTATAGTAAGAATAATAATAAATTCATTATTAGGGAATTTTTAACTGACTTCAAAAAAGGAGGAGTTTCTCTTATTTTTTGCTGTAATGAAATTATAATAATTATTATTTATTTAGATTATATCGTAAAAGGTTAACTTCCATTTCAACATAGCAGTTTCATTCTGTACAATTTATTTCAAAAACATTAAAAATCCTTCACAACTATGTATTAAAATCAATACAGTCAGAAGAAAAACAAAAAATAATTACACAGAGTTAAGAGCAGCAACTACTTACAGTGTGCATTGTTGCGATTTCTGTTGAACAGTGTTGATGGTGTTGCGTGAAGATCTATTTATACGAGCAGGCTACGCCTCCTGAGCTCCTCTGACTAACCACGCTGGCATACAGGTAAATAATCGCTTTTAAATAAATGGACAAGTTTATGACTACGTGAACAAATCCTCACAAATACTTCCTCCACATGCGTATATGAATAATTATTGCAAATAGGATTCCAAATTTTTAGGGTCCTACAAGGAGTGAAACATTTGTTTAAGTACGTCCAAATTGATGTAAATAAAGTAGGTTAAATCTAAAAGAGTATTCTAATTAATTTAGAGAGAGAAACTCATCAAGTGAAACAAAGCCATACAAAATGCAATATGACAAGAATCTCTGATAACGAAGAATGTGAGAAATGAAGAATGATATACGAAAAACAAGAAATGTCCGGAGCGACTCGTAGCACATCTTTCATTAAATTCTCATAATGTAAACAGTGTTTCAGTTTAACGCGATTAAATTTCCCTATCGCAGGATATATGGTTGTTAAACCTTTGTCAGTCTCAATAGTCGCGTGTATTTACGGAAATTACTCGGCTTCCTTGCCAAATTTATTAATAGTATTGTAGTTTATTTGTAGCTTAGGATCGACAAGTGGTATGTTAATGTAGCAGATTTTTTAATTAAATTTTTTTGTAGTAACGCCAAGGATTTTGTTTTGAAATGAAGTCGAAAATTATAAATTGCGTCATCTTCCTATGATATTGTAAAACTACGTGTATTTGCACATACGTAATACTATGGAATAAATCAATCCAATCCTATATAGATAAAAACCAAATACAACTATCACCTAGGATAATCTTACAATATAGGCTTAATTGTTGTGAATAGGAAGTACATACAAAATAAGGCAAGGCAATTCGTATAGGCATCTATGTAGGTATACAGTGTTTACTATAAGTAAAACATTCCGTTTCATCATCATTTCAGCTAAAAGACGTCCACTGCTGAACATAGACTTCCCCAAAGAATGCCATAACGATCTGTCCTGCGCCGCTTGCATCCAGCGGATTCTCGCAGTCTTCACCAGATCATCATTCCATCTTGTGGGAGGTCTGCCCACGCCGCGCCCTCTTGTACGCGGTTGCCACTCGAGAATTCTTCGGTTCCATCAGCGAGCAAAGTTGCTCGGTTAGGTCTTTAATATTCGACCTTATCATGATATTGTTTAGTGCTTAGTGAATTAAACAAATCTAAATGATTCATTTTACTTATCGAGTTCTTCTGTTTTCGCATTTGCTATACATTGGAAAATTAAAATGTATTTATTTGGATAAAATTCCGTGTATTTTGTGTTTTTACACAAATCAACATTTCGAGCTCCATGTTACAGGCTGACTGCGAAGGTAAAGTCATCAAGCGTTATGTCTAACATTAATGCAGACCACCTTATTCTGGACTATATTTATATAAGTTATAGTAAGTACTTATTTTTAATTTATTAAAGAATATTCCAATTTGCGTTACATACGATTTGCAAAATAT